>NW_019233192.1:50747-51003 GCF_002742605.1 Olea europaea var. sylvestris | reverse complement strand
ACTTTTTGGAAATGTAGCGACCGTTTTAGATTGAACTCACCACTTCGTCGTGTCGTACGAGGGATTTTTGGCCATTTTTCGAAAGAATGAGCGCTTGTATATTTAGAACGCTTGGAGAGTTAGCGAAAGAAGAATTGAGCGTAACTTTTGTACACGGTGTCCGTTTTGTGCCCAAAAGAACTTTTTGGAAATGTAGCGACCGTTTTGGATTGCACTCACCACTTCGTCGTGACTTATGAGGGATTTTGGCCATTTT
>NW_019233192.1:50432-50639 GCF_002742605.1 Olea europaea var. sylvestris | reverse complement strand
GGGCCCATAAGAACTTTTTGGAAATGTAGCGACCGTTTTGGATTGAACTCACCACTTCGTCGTGACGTATGAGGGATTTCGGCCATTTTTCGAAAGAATGAGCACTTACATATTTGGAACGCTTGGATTGTCGACGTACGAAGAATTGAGCGTAACTTTTACACACGGTGTTCGTTTTGGGCCCATAAGTACTTTTTGGGAATGTAG
>NW_019233192.1:21451-50339 GCF_002742605.1 Olea europaea var. sylvestris | reverse complement strand
CACTTGCATATTTGAACGCTTGGATTATCGGCGTACGAATAATTGAGCGCATCTTTTGCACACGGTGTCTGTTTTGGGCCCATAAGTACTTTTTGGAAATGCAGCGACCGTTTTGGATTGAACTCACCACTTCATCGTGATGTATGAGGGATTTCGGCCTTTTTATGAAAGAATGAGCACTTGCAGTTTTTGAACGCTTGGATTGTCGGCGTACGAAGAATTGAGCGTAACTTTTACACACGGTGTTCGTTTTGGGCCCATAAGAAGTTTTTGGAAATGTAGCGACCGTTTTGGATTGAACTCACCACTTCATCGTGACGTATGAGGGATTTCGGCCACTTTTCGAAAGAATGAGCACTTACATATTTGGAACGCTTGGACTGTCGGCGTACGAATAATTGAGCGTAATTTTTGCATACGGTGTCCGTTTTGGGCCCATAAGTACTTTTCGGAAATGCAGCGACCGTTTTGGATTGAACACACAACTTCATCTTGTCATGTGAGGGATTTTGGCCATTTTTCGAAAGATTGAGCACGTAAATATTTAGAACGCTTGGAGAGTCGACGGACTAAGAATTGAGCGTAACTTTTGCACACGGTGTCCATTTTTTGGCCCACAAGAACTTTTTGGAAATGTAGCGACCGTTTTAGATTGAACTCACCACTTCGTAGTGTCGTACGAGGGATTTTTGGCCATTTTTCGAAAGAATGAGCGCTTGTATATTTAGAACGCTTGGAGAGTTAGCGAAAGAAGAATTGAGCTTAACTTTTGTACACGGTGTCCGTTTTGTGCCCAAAAGAACTTTTTGGAAATGTAGCGACCGTTTTGGATTGCACTCACCACTTCACCGTGACTATGAGGGATTTTGGCCATTTTTCGAAAGAATGAGCACTTGCATATTTGGAACGCTTGGATTGTTGGCATATGAGGAATTGAGCGTAACTTTTGCACACGGTGTCCGCTTCGGGCCCATAAGAACTTTTTGGAAATGTAGCGACCGTTTTGGATTGAACTCACCACTTCGTCGTGACGTATGAGGGATTTCGGCCATTTTTCGAAAGAATGAGCACTTACATATTTGGAACGCTTGGATTGTCGGCGTACGAAGAATTGAGCGTAACTTTTACACACGGTGTTCATTTTGGGCCCATAAGTACTTTTTGGGAATGTAGCGACCATTTTGGATTGAACTCACCACTTCGTCGTGAGTTATGAGGGATTTTGGCCATTTTTCGAAAGAATGAACACTTGCATATTTGAACGCTTGGATTATCGGCGTACGAATAATTGAGCGCATCTTTTGCACACGGTGTCTGTTTTGGGCCCATAAGTACTTTTTGGAAATGCAGCGACCGTTTTGGATTGAACTCACCACTTCATCGTGACGTATGAGGGATTTCGGCCACTTTTCGAAAGAATGAGCACTTACATATTTGGAACGCTTGGATTGTCGGCGTACGAAGAATTGAGCGTAACTTTTACACACGGTGTTCATTTTGGGCCCATAAGTACTTTTTGGGAATGTAGCGACCATTGTGGATTGAACTCACCACTTCGTCGTGAGTTATGAGGGATTTTGGCCATTTTTCGAAAGAATGAACACTTGCATATTTGAACGCTTGGATTATCGGCGTACGAATAATTGAGCGCATCTTTTGCACACGGTGTCTGTTTTGGGCCCATAAGTACTTTTTGGAAATGCAGCGACCGTTTTGGATTGAACACACAACTTCATCTTGTCATGTGAGGGATTTTGGCCATTGTTCGAAAGATTGAGCACTTGAATATTTAGAACGCTTGGAGAGTCGGCGGACGAAGAATTGAGCGTAACTTTTGCACACAGTGTCCGTTTTAGGCCCATAAGAACTGTTTGGAAAGGTAGCGATCGTTTTGGATTGAACTCACCACTTCTCATGAAGAATGAGGGATTTCGGCCATTTTTCGAAAGAATGAGCACTTGCATATTTGGAACGCTTGGATTGTCGGCGTACGAAGAATTGAGCATAACTTTTGCACACGGTGTCCGTTTTAGGCTCAAAAGTACTTTTTGAAAATGTAGCGACCATTTTGGTATGAACTCACCACTTCGTCATGACGTACGAGGAATTTTGGCCATTTTTTGAAAGAATGAGCGCGTGTATATTTAGAACGCTTGGAGAGTCGGCGGACGAAGAATTGAGCGTAACTTTTGCACACGGTGTTCGCTTCGGGCCCATAAGAAGTTTTTGAAATTGTAGCGACCGTTTTGGATTGAACTCACCACTTCCTCGTGACGTACGAGGGATTTTAGCAATTTTTCGAAAGAACGAGCACTTACATATTTAGAACACTTGGAGAGTCGACAGATTAAGAATTGAGCGTAACTTTTGCACACGGTGTCCATTTTATGGCCTACATGAACTTTTTAGAAATGTAGCGACCGTTTTGGATTGAACTCACCACTTCGTCGTGTCGTACGAGGGATTTTTGGCCATTTTTCGAAAGGATGAGTGCTTGTATATTTAGAACGCTTGGAGAGTTAGCGGAAGAAGAATTGAGCGTAACTTTTGTACACGGCGTCCGTTTTGTGCCCAAAAGAACTTTTTGGAAATGTAGCGACCGTTTTGGATTGTACTCACCACTTCGTCGTGACTTCTGAGGGATTTTGGCCATTTTTCGAAAGAATGAGCACTTGCATATTTGGAACGCTTGGATTGTCGGCATATGAAGAATTGAGCGTAACTTTTGCACACGGTTCAGCCATTTTTCGAAAGAATGAGCACTTGCATATTTGGAACGCTTGGATTGTCGGCATATGAAGAATTGAGCGTAACTTTTGCACACGGTTCAGCCATTTTTCGAAAGAATGAGCACTTGCATATTTGGAACGCTTGGATTGTCGGCATATGAAGAATTGAGCGTAACTTTTGCACACGGTTCAGCCATTTTTCGAAAGAATGAGCACTTGCATATTTGGAACGCTTGGATTGTCGGCATATGAAGAATTGAGCGTAACTTTTGCACACGGTTCAGCCATTTTTCGAAAGAATGAGCACTTGCATATTTGGAACGCTTGGATTGTCGGCATATGAAGAATTGAGCGTAACTTTTGCACACGGTTCAGCCATTTTTCGAAAGAATGAGCACTTGCATATTTGGAACGCTTGGATTGTCGGCATATGAAGAATTGAGCGTAACTTTTGCACACGGTTCAGCCATTTTTCGAAAGAATGAGCACTTGCATATTTGGAACGCTTGGATTGTCGGCATATGAAGAATTGAGCGTAACTTTTGCACACGGTTCAGCCATTTTTCGAAAGAATGAGCACTTGCATATTTGGAACGCTTGGATTGTCGGCATATGAAGAATTGAGCGTAACTTTTGCACACGGTTCAGCCATTTTTCGAAAGAATGAGCACTTGCATATTTGGAACGCTTGGATTGTCGGCATATGAAGAATTGAGCGTAACTTTTGCACACGGTTCAGCCATTTTTCGAAAGAATGAGCACTTGCATATTTGGAACGCTTGGATTGTCGGCATATGAAGAATTGAGCGTAACTTTTGCACACGGTTCAGCCATTTTTCGAAAGAATGAGCCCTTGCATATTTGGAACGCTCGGATTGTCGACGTACGAAGAATTGAGCGTAACTTTTGCACACGGTGTCCGTTTTGGGCCCATAAGTACTTTTTGAAAATGTAGCGATCGTTTTGTATTGAACTCACCACTTCGTCGTGACGCACGAGGGATTTCGGCCATTTTTCGAAAGAATGAGTGCTTGCAAACTTGGAACGCTGGGGTTGTCGGCGGGCGAAGAATTGAGCGTAACTTTTGCTCACGGTGTCCGCTTTGGGCCCATAAGTACTTTTTGGCAATGTAGCGACCGTTTTGGATTGAACACACAACTTCATCTTGTCGTGCGAGGGAGTTTGGCCATTTTTCGAAAGAATGAGCGCTTGCACATTTAGAACGCTTGGAGAGTCGGCGGACGAAGAATTGAGCGTAACTTTTGCACACGGTGTCCGTTTTGGGCCCATAAGTACTTTTTGGAAATGTAGCGACCGTTTTGGATTGAACTCACCACTTCGTCGTGACGTATGAGGGATTTCAGCCATTTTTTGAAAGAATGAGCACTTGCATATTTGGAACGCTTGGATTTTCGGCGTAGGAAGAATTGAGCGTAACTTTTGGACACGGTGTCCGATTTAGGTCCATAAGTACTTTTTGGCAATGTAGCGACTGTTTTGGATTGAACTCACCACTTCGTCGTGACGTATGAGGGATTTCGGCCATTTTTCGAAAGATTGAGCACTTGCATATTTAGAACGCTTGGAGAGTTGGTGGATGAAGAATTGAGCGTAACTTTTGCACACAGTGTCCATTTTGTGCTCATAAGAACTTTTTGGAAATGTAGCGACCGTTTTGGATTGAACTCACCACTTCACCGTGATGCAATGGGGATTTTGGCCATTTTTCGATAGAATGAGCACTTGAATCTTTAGAACGCTAGGATTGTCGGCGTACGAAGAATTGAGCGTAACTTTTGCACACGGTGTCCGTTTTGGGCCCATAAGTACTTTTTGGAAATGTAGCGATCGTTTTGGATTGAACTCACCACTTCGTCGTGATGTACGAGGGATTTTGGCCATTTTTCGAAAGAATGAGCGCTTCTAAATTTAGAACGCTTGGAGAGTCGGCGGACGAAGAATTGAGCGTAACTTTTGCACACGGTGTTCGCTTTGGGCCCCATATGAAGTTTTTGAAATTTTAGCGACCGTTTTGGATTGAACTCACCACTTCGTCGTGACGTATGAGGGATTTTAGCAATTTTCGAAAGAACGAGCACTTACATGTTTAGAACGCTTGGAGAGTCGACGGACTAAGAATTGAGCGTAACTTTTGCACACGGTGTCCATTTTTTGGCCCACAAGAACTTTTTGGAAATGTAGCGACCGTTTTAGATTGAACTCACCACTTCGTCGTGTCGTACAAGGGATTTTTGGCCATTTTTCGAAAGAATGAGCGCTTGTATATTTAGAACGCTTGGAGAGTTAGCGGAAGAAGAATTGAGCATAACTTTTGTACACGGTGTCCATTTTGTGCCCAAAAGAACTTTTTGGAAATGTAGCGACCGTTTTGGATTGCACTCACCACTTCATCGCGACGTATGAGGGATTTTGGCCATTTTTCGAAAGAATGAGCACTTGCATATTTAGAACGCTTGGATTGTCGGCATATGAGGAATTGAGCGTAACTTTTGCACACGGTGTCCGTTTTGGGCCCATAAGAACTTTTTGGAAATGTAGCGACCGTTTTGGATTGAACTCAACACTTCATCGTGACGTACGAGGGATTTTGGCCATTTTTCGAAACAATGAGCGCTTGTATATTTTGAATGCTTGGAGAGTCGACGGACGAAGAATTGAGCGTAACTTTTGCACATGGTGTCCGCTTTGGGCCCATAAGAAGTTTTTGGAAATGTAGCGACCGTTTTGGATTGAACTCACCACTTCGTCATGACGTATGAGGGATTTCGGCCATTTTTCGAAAGAATGAGCACGTGCATATTTCGAACGCTTGGATTGTCGATGTACGAAGAATTGAGCGTAACTTTTGCACACGGTGTCTGTTTTGGGCCCATAAGTACTTTTTGGAAATGCAGCGACCGTTTTGGATTGAACTCACCACTTTATCGTGATGTATGAGGGATTTCGGCCTATTTACGAAAGAATGAGCACTTGCATTTTTTGAACGCTTGGATTGTCGGCGTACGAAGAATTGAGCGTAACCTTTACACAAGGTGTCCGTTTTGGGCCCATAAGAAGTTTTTGGAAATGTAGCGACTGTTTTGGATTGAACTCACCACTTCATCGTGACGTATGAGGGATTTCGGCCACTTTTTGAAAGAATGAGCACTTACATATTTGGAACGCTTGGACTGTCGGCGTACGAATAATTGAGCGTAATTTTTGCATACGGTGTCCGTTTTGGGCCCATAAGTACTTTTCGGAAATGCAGCGACCGTTTTGGATTGAACACACAACTTCATCTTGTCATGTGAGGGATTTTGGCCATTTTTCGAAAGATTGAGCACCTGCATATTTAGAACGCTTGGAGAGTCGGCGGACGAATAATTGAGCGTAACTTTTGCACACAGTGTCCGTTTTAGGCCCATAAGAACTTTTTGGAAAGGTAGCGGTCGTTTTGGATTGAACTCACCACTTCTCGTGAAGAATGAGGGATTTCAGCCATTTTTCAAAAGAATGAGCACTTGCATATTTGGAACGCTTGGATTGTCGGCGTACGAAGAATTGAGCATAACTTTTGCACACGGTGTCCGTTTTAGGCTCAAAAGTACTTTTTGAAATTGTAGCGACCGTTTTGGATTGAACTCACCACTTCGTCGTGACGTATGAGGGATTTCAGCCATTTTTTGAAAGAATGAGCACTTGCATATTTGGAACGCTTGGATTTTCGGCGTAGGAAGAATTGAGCGTAACTTTTGCACACGGTGTCCGATTTGGGTCCATAAGTACTTTTTGGCAATGTAGCGACCGTTTTGGATTGAACTCACCACTTCGTCGTGACGTATGAGGGATTTCGGCCATTTTTCGAAAGATTGAGCACTTGCATATTTAGAACGCTTGGAGAGTTGGTGGACGAAGAATTGAGCGTAACTTTTGCACACAGTGTCCATTTTGTGCTCATAAGAACTTTTTGGAAATGTAGCGACCGTTTTGGATTGAACTCACCACTTCGTCGTGACGTATGAGGGATTTCGGCCATTTTTCGAAAGATTGAGCACTTGCATATTTAGAACGCTTGGAGAGTTGGTGGACGAAGAATTGAGCGTAACTTTTGCACACAGTGTCCATTTTGTGCTCATAAGAACTTTTTGGAAATGTAGCGACCGTTTTGGATTGAACTCACCACTTCACCATGATGCAATGGGGATTTTGGCCATTTTTCGATAGAATGAGCACTTGCATCTTTAGAACGCTAGGATTGTCGGCGTACGAAGAATTGAGCGTAACTTTTGCACACGATGTCCGTTTTAGGCTCAAAAGTACTTTTTGGAAATGTAGCGACCTTTTTGGTATGAACTCACCACTTCATCGTGACGTACGGGGGATTTTGGCCATTTTTTGAAAGAATGAGAGCTTGTATATTTAGAACGCTTGGAGAGTCGGCGGACGAAGAATTGAGCATAACTTTTGCACAAGGTGTTCGCTTTGGGCCCATAAGAGGTTTTTGAAATTGTAGCGACCGTTTTGGATTGAACTCACCACTTCATCGTGACGTACGAGGGATTTTAGCAATTTTTCAATAGAACGAGTACTTACATATTTAGAACACTTGGAGAATCGACGGATTAAGAATTGAGCGTAACTTTTGCACACGGTGTCCATTTTTTGGCCTACAAGAACTTTTTGGAAATGTAGCGATCGTTTTGGATTGAACTCACCACTTCATCGTGACGTACGAGGGATTTTGGCCATTTTTCGAAACAATGAGCGCTTGTATATTTTGAATGCTTGGAGAGTCGACGGACGAAGAATTGAGCGTAACTTTTGTACACGGTGTCCGCTTTGGGCCCATAAGAACTTTTTGGAAATGTAGCGACCGTTTTGGATTGAACTCACCACTTCATCGTGACGTACGAGGGATTTTGGCCATTTTTCGAAACAATGAGCGCTTGTATATTTTGAATGCTTGGAGAGTCGACGGACGAAGAATTGAGCGTAACTTTTGTACACGGTGTCCGCTTTGGGCCCATAAGAACTTTTTGGAAATGTAGCGACCGTTTTGGATTGAACTCACCACTTCATCGTGACGTACGAGGGATTTTGGCCATTTTTCGAAACAATGAGCGCTTGTATATTTTGAATGCTTGGAGAGTCGACGGACGAAGAATTGAGCGTAACTTTTGTACACGGTGTCCGCTTTGGGCCCATAAGAACTTTTTGGAAATGTAGCGACCGTTTTGGATTGAACTCACCACTTCGTCATGACGTATGAGGGATTTCGGCCATTTTTCGAAAGAATGAGCACGTGCATATTTCGAACGCTTGGATTGTCAACGTACGAAGAATTGAGCGTAACTTTTGCACACGATGTCCGTTTTAGGCCCATAAGTACTTTTTGGAAATGTAGCGACCGTTTTGGATTGAACACACAACTTCATCTTGTCATCCAAGGGATTTTGCCCATTTTTCGAAAGTATGAGCGCTTACATATTTAGAACGGTTGGAGAGTCGACGGACGAAGAATTGAGCGTAACTTTTGCACACGGTGTCCGTTTTGGGCCCATAAGTACTTTTTTGAAAATGTAGCGATCGTTTTGTATTGAACTCACCACTTCATCGTGACGCACGAGGGATTTCGGCCATTTTTCGAAAGAATGAGCACTTGCATATTTGGAACGCTCGGATTGTCGACGTACGAAGAATTGAGCGTAACTTTTGCACACGGTGTCCGTTTTGGGCCCATAAGTACTTTTTTGAAAATGTAGCGATCGTTTTGTATTGAACTCACCACTTCATCGTGACGCACGAGGGATTTCGGCCATTTTTCGAAAGAATGAGCAATTACAAACTTGGAACGCTGGGGTTGTCGGCGGGCGAAGAATTGAGCGTAACTTTTGCTCACGGTGTCCGCTTTGGGCCCATAAGTACTTTTTGGAAATGCAGCGACCGTTTTGGATTGAACACACAACTTCATCTTGTCGTGCGAGGGAGTTTGGCCATTTTTCGAAAGAATGAGCGCTTGCACATTTAGAACGCTTGGAGAGTCGGCGGACGAAGAATTGAGCGTAACTTTTGCACACGGTGTCCGTTTTGGGCCCATAAGTACTTTTTGGAAATGCAGCGACCGTTTTGGATTGAACACACAACTTCATCTTGTCGTGCGAGGGAGTTTGGCCATTTTTCGAAAGAATGAGCGCTTGCACATTTAGAACGCTTGGAGAGTCGGCGGACGAAGAATTGAGCGTAACTTTTGCACACGGTGTCCGTTTTGGGCCCATAAGAACTTTTTGGAAATGTACCGACCGTTTTGGATTGAACTAACCACTTCGTCTTGACGTATGAGGGATTTCATCCATTTTTTGAAAGAATGAGCACTTGCATATTTGGAACGCTTGGATTTTCGACGTACGAAGAATTGAGCGTAACTTTTGCACACGGTGTCCATTTTGGGTCCATAAGTACTTTTTGGAAATGTAGCGACCGTTTTGGATTGAACTCATCACTTCATCGTGACGTATGATGGATTTCGACCATTTTTCGAAAGATTGAGCACTTGCATATTTAGAACGCTTGGAGAGTTGGCGGAAGAAGAATTGAGCGTAACTTTTGCACACAGCGTCCATTTTGGGCTCATAAGAACTTTTTGGAAATGTAGCGACCGTTTTGGATTGAACTCACCACTTCACCGTGACGCAATGGGGATTTCGGCCATTTTTCAATAGAATGAGCACTTGCATATTTAGAACGCTAGGATTGTCGGCGTACGAAGAATTGAGCGTAACTTTTGCACACGGTGTCCGTTTTGGGCCCATAAGTATTTTTGGAAATGTAGCGACCGTTTTGGATTGAACTCACCACTTCGTCGTGGCGTACGAGGGATTTTGGCCATTTTTCGAAAGAATGAGCGCTTCTAAATTTAGAACGCTTGGAGAGTCGGCGGACGAAGAATTGAGCGTAACTTTTGCACACAGTGTCCGTTTTGGGCCCGTAAGTACTTTTTGGAAATGTAGCGACCCTTTTGGATTGAACTCACCACTTCGTCGTGGCGTACGAGGGATTTTGGCCATTTTTCGAAAGAATGAGCGCTTCTAAATTTAGAACGCTTGGAGAGTCGGCGGACGAAGAATTGAGCGTAACTTTTGCACACAGTGTCCGTTTTGGGCCCGTAAGTACTTTTTGGAAATGTAGCGACCCTTTTGGATTGAACTCACCACTTCGTCGTGGCGTACGAGGGATTTTGGCCATTTTTCGAAAGAATGAGCGCTTCTAAATTTAGAACGCTTGGAGAGTCGGCGGACGAAGAATTGAGCGTAACTTTTGCACACGGTGTCCGCTTTGGGCCCATAAGAAGTTTTTGGAAATGAAGCGACCGTTTTGGATTGAACTCACCACTTCGTCATGACGTGCGATGGATTTTGGCAATTTTTTGAAAGAATGAGCACTTGCATATTTAGAACGCTTGGAGAGTCGACGGACTAAGAATTGAGCGTAACTTTTGCACACGGTGTCCGTTTTGGGCCCATAAGTACTTTTTGGAAATGTAGCGTCCGTTTTGGATTGAACTCACCACTTCGTCGTGACATACGAGGGATTTTGGCCATTTTTCAAAAGAATGAGCGCTTGTTTATTTAGAATGCTTGGAGAGTCGACGGACGAAGAATTGAGCGTAACTTTTGCACACGGTGTCCGTTTTGGGCCCATAGGTACTTTTTGGAAATGTAGCGACAGTTTTGGATTTAACACACAAATTCATCTTGTCGTACGAGGGATTTTGGCCATTTTTCGAAAGAATGAGTGCTTGCATATTTAGAACGCTTCGAGAGTCAGCGGACGAAGAGTTGAGCGTAACTTTTGCAGACGGTGTCCGCTTTGGGTCCATAAGAACCTTTTGGAAATGTAACGACCGTTTTGGATTGAACTCACCACTTCATCGCGAAGTATGAGGGATTTTGGCCATTTTTTGAAAGAATAAGCACTTGCATATTTGGAATCCTTAGATTGTCGGCGTACGAAGAATTGAGCGTAACTTTTGCACACGGTGTCTGTTTTGGGCCCATGAGTACTTTTTGGAAATGCAGATACCGTTTTGGATTGAACACACAACTTCATCTTGTCGTACGAGGGATTTTGGCCATTTTTTGAAAGATTGAGCACTTGCATATTTTGAACGCTTGGAGAGTCGACGGACAAAGAATTGAGCGTAACTTTTGCACATTGTGTCCGTTTTGGGCCCATAAGAACTTTTTGAAAATGTAGCGACCGTTTTGGATTGAACTCACCACTTCATCGTGACGTATGAGGGATTTCGACCATTTTTCGAAAGAATGAACACTTGCAGACTTGAAACGCTTGGTTGTCGACATACGAAGAATTGAGCGTAACTTTTGCACACGGTGTCCGTTTTGGGCCCATAAGTACTTTTTGGGAATGTAGCGACCGTTTTGGATTGAACTCACCACTTCGTCGTGACGTACGAGGGATTTCGGCCATTTTTCGAAAGAATGAGCACTTGCATATTTGGAACGCTTGGATTGTCACCAAACGATTAATTGAGCGTAACTTTTGCACACAGTGTCCGTTTTGGGCCCATAAGAACTTTTTGGAAATGTAGCGACCGTTTTGTATTGAACTCACCACTTCATTGTGACGTACAAGGGATTTTGGCCATTTTTCGAAAGAATGTGCAGTTGCATATTTAGAACGCTTGGAGAGTCGACGGACGAAGAATTGAGCATAACTTTGCACACGGTGTCCGTTTTGGGCCCATAAGAACTTTTTGGAAATGTAGCGACCGTTTTGGATTGAACTCACCACTTCATCGTGACGTATGAGGGATTTCGACCATTTTTCGAAAGAATGAACACTTGCATACTTGAAATGCTTGGTTGTCGACGTACGAAGAATTCAGCGTAACTTTTGCACACGGTGTCCGTTTTGGGCCCATAAGTACTTTTTGGGAATGTAGCGACCGTTTTGGATTGAACTCACCACTTCATCGTGACGTACGAGGGATTTCGGCCATTTTTTGAAAGAATGAGCACTTGCATATTTGGAATGCTTGGATTGTCACCAAACGAATAATTGAGCGTAACTTTTGCACACGGTTTCCGTTTTGGGCCCATACGAACTTTTTGGAAATGTAGTTACCGTTTTGTATTGAACACACAACTTCATCGTGACGTACGAGGGATTTTGGCCATTTTTTGAAAGAATGAGCCCTTGCATATTTAGAACGTTTGGAGAGTCGGCGGACGAAGAATTGAGCGTAACTTTTGCACACGGTGCCCGTTTTGGGCCCATAAGAACTTTTTGGAAATGTAGCGACCGTTTTGTATTGAACTCACCACTTCATTGTGATGTATAAGGGATTTTGGCCTTTTTTCGAAAGAATGAGCACTTGCATATTTAGAACGCTTGGAGAGTCGACGGACGAAGAATTGAGCATAACTTTGCACACGGTGTCCGTTTTGGTCCCATAAGAACTTTTTGGAAATGTAGCGACCATTTTGGATTGCACTCACCACTTCGTCGTGACGTATGAGGGATTTCGACCATTTTTTTAAAAGAATGAACATTTGCATATTTGGAACGCTTGGATTATCGGCGTAAGAATAATTGAGCGTAACTTTTGCACATGGTGTCTGTTTTCGGCCCATAAGAACTTTTTGGAAATATAGCGAACGTTTTGGATTGAACTCACCACTTCGTCGTGACGTCGGAGGGATTTCGGCCATTTTTTGAAAGAATGAGCACTTGCATATTTGGAACGCTTGGATTGTCGGCGTACGAAGAATTGAGCGTAACTTTTGCGCACGGTGTCCATTTTGGGCCCATAAGTACTTTTTGGGAATGTAGCGACCGTTTTGGATTGAACTCACCACTTCTTCGTGACGTACGAGGGATTTCGGCCATTTTTCGAAAGAATGAGCACTTGCATATTTAGAACGCTTGGAGAGTCGACGGACGAAGAATTGAGCGTAACTTTTGCGCACGGTGTCCATTTTGGGCCCATAAGTACTTTTTGGGAATGTAGCGACCGTTTTGGATTGAACTCACCACTTCTTCGTGACGTACGAGGGATTTCGGCCATTTTTCGAAAGAATGAGCACTTGCATATTTAGAACGCTTGGAGAGTCGACGGACGAAGAATTGAGCGTAACTTTTGCGCACGGTGTCCATTTTGGGCCCATAAGTACTTTTTGGGAATGTAGCGACCGTTTTGGATTGAACTCACCACTTCTTCGTGACGTACGAGGGATTTCGGCCATTTTTCGAAAGAATGAGCACTTGCATATTTAGAACGCTTGGAGAGTCGACGGACGAAGAATTGAGCGTAACTTTTGCGCACGGTGTCCATTTTGGGCCCATAAGTACTTTTTGGGAATGTAGCGACCGTTTTGGATTGAACTCACCACTTCTTCGTGACGTACGAGGGATTTCGGCCATTTTTCGAAAGAATGAGCACTTGCATATTTAGAACGCTTGGAGAGTCGACGGACGAAGAATTGAGCGTAACTTTTGCACACGGTGCCCGTTTTGGGCCCATAAGAACTTTTTGGAAATGTAGCGACCGTTTTGTATTGAACTCACCACTTCATTGTGACGTATAAGGGATTTTGTCCATTTTTCGAAAGAATGAGCACTTGCATATTTAGAACGCTTGGAGAGTCGACGGACGAAGAATTGAGCATAACTTTGCACACGGTGTCCGTTTTGGGCCCATAAGTACATTTTGGAAATGTAGCGACCGTTTTGACGGTGTCCGTTTTGGGCCCATAAGTACATTTTGGAAATGTAGCGACCGTTTTGACGGTGTCCGTTTTGGGCCCATAAGTACATTTTGGAAATGTAGCGACCGTTTTGACGGTGTCCGTTTTGGGCCCATAAGTACATTTTGGAAATGTAGCGACCGTTTTGACGGTGTCCGTTTTGGGCCCATAAGTACATTTTGGAAATGTAGCGACCGTTTTGGATTGAACTCACCACTTCATCGTGACGTATCAGGGATTTTGTCCATTTTTCGAAAGAAGGAGCACTTGCATATTTAGAACGTTTGGAGAGTCGGCGGACGAAGAATTGAGCATAACTTTGCACACGGTGTCCGCCTTGGGCCCATAAGAAGTTTTTGGAAATGTAGCGACCGTTTTGGATTGAACTCACCACTTCATCGTGACGTACGGGA
This sequence comes from Olea europaea var. sylvestris, assembly GCF_002742605.1. Classification (NCBI taxonomy): domain Eukaryota; kingdom Viridiplantae; phylum Streptophyta; class Magnoliopsida; order Lamiales; family Oleaceae; genus Olea; species Olea europaea. The sequence goes on along the minus strand of NW_019233192.1, from coordinate 36,428 downwards.
GATTTTGACGATTTTTCGAAAGATTGAGCACTAGCATATTTAGAACGCTTGGAGAGTCGACGGACTAAGAATTGAGCGTTACTTTTGCACACGGTGTCCATTTTTAGCCCACAAGAACTTTTTGGAAATGTAACAAGCGTTTCGTATTGAACTCACCACTTCGTCGTGACGTACGAGGGATTTTGGCCATTTTTCGAAAGAATGAGCACTTGTATATTTAGAACGCTTGGAGCTATGGCGGACGAAGAATTGAGCAAAACATTTGCACACAGTGTCCGCTCTGGGCGCATAAGAAGTTTTTGGAAATGTAGCGACCGTTTTAGATTGAACTCACCACTTTATCGTGACGTATGAGGGATTTCAACCATTTTTCGAAAGAATGAACACTTGCATATTTGGAACGCTTGGATTGTCGTCGTACGAATAATTGAGCGTAACTTTTGCACACGGTGTCCGTTTTGGGCCCATAAGTACTTTTTGTAAATGCAGCGACCGTTTTGGATTGAACACTCAACTTCATCTTGTCGTGCGAGGTATTTTGGCCATTTTTCGAAAGATTGAGCTTTTGAATATTTAGAACACTTGGAGAGTCGGCGGACAAAGAATTGAGCGTAACTTTTGCACACGGTGTCCGTTTTGGGCCCATAAGAAATTTTTGGAAATGTAGCGACCGTTTTGGATTGAGCTCACTACTTTGTCGTGACGTATGAGGGATTTCGGCCATTTTTTGAAAGAATGAGCACTTACATATTTGGAACGCTTGGATTGTTGGCGTACGAAGAATTGAGCTTAACTTTTGCACACGGTGTCCGTTCTGGGCCCATAAGTACATTTTGGAAATGTAGCGACCATTTTGGATTGAACACACAACTTTCTCTTGTCGTGCGAGGGATTTTAGCCATTTTTTGAAAGAATGAGCGCTTGCATATTTAGAACGCTTGGAGAGTCGGGGGACGAAGCATTGAGCATAACTTTTGCACACGGTGTCCGTTTTGGGCCAGTAAGAAGTTTTTGGAAATGTAGCGACCGTTTTGGATTGAACTCACCACTTCATCGTGGCGTATGATGGATTTCGGCCATTTTTTGAAAGAATGAGCACTTGTATATTTGGAATGCTTTGATTGTCGACGTACGAAGAATTGAGCGTAACTTTTGCACACGGTGTCCGTTTTGGGACCATAAGTACTTTTTGGAAATGTAGCGACCGTTTTGGATTGAACTCACAACTTCGTCGTGACTTACGAGGGATTTCGGCCATTTTTCGAAGGAATGGGTGCTTGTATATTTAGAACACTTGGCGAGTCGGCGGACGATGAATAGAGCGTAACTTTTGCTCACAGTGTCCGCTTTGGGCCCATATGAAGTTTTTGGAAATGTAGCGACCGTTTTGGATTGAACTCACCACTTCGTCGTGACGTATGAGGGATTTCGGCCATTTCTCGAAAGAATGAGCACTTGCATATTTGGAACACTTAGATTGTCGGCATACGAAGAATTGAGCGTAACTTTTGTACACGGTGTCCATTCTGGGCCCATAAGTACATTTTGAAAATGTAGCGACCGTTTTGGATTGAACACACAACTTCCGCTTTTCGTGCGAGGGATTTTGGCCATTTTTCAAAAGAATGAGCGCTTGCATATTTAGAACGCTTGGAGAGTCGACGGACGTAGAATTGAGCATAACTTTTGCACACGGTGTCCGTTTTGGGCCAATAAGAACTTTTTGGAAATGTAGCGACCGTTTTGGATTGAACTCACCACTTCATCGTGACGTATGAGGAATTTCGGCCATTTTTTGAAAGAATGAGTGCTTGTATATTTAGAACGCTTGGAGAGTCGGCGGACGAAGAATTGAGCTTAACTTTTACTCACGGTGTCCGCTTTGGGCCCATAAGAAGTTTTTGGAAATGTAGCGCCCGTTTTGGATTGAACTCACCACTTCATCGTGACGTATGAGGAATTTCGGCCATTTTTTGAAAGAATGAGTGCTTGTATATTTAGAACGCTTGGAGAGTCGGCGGACGAAGAATTGAGCTTAACTTTTACTCACGGTGTCCGCTTTGGGCCCATAAGAAGTTTTTGGAAATGTAGCGCCCGTTTTGGATTGAACTCACCACTTCATCGTGACGTATGAGGGATTTCGGCGATTTTTCGAAAGAATGAGCACTTTCATATTTGGAACGCTTAGATTGTCGGTGTACAAATAATTGAGCGTAACTTTTGCACACGGTGTCCGTTTTGGGCCCATAAGTACTTTTTGGAAATGCAGCGACCGTTTTGGATTGAACTCACCACTTCATCGTGACGTATGAGGGATTTTGGCCATTTTTCGAAAGATTGAGCGCTTGCATATTTAGAACGGTTGGACAGTTGGCGGACGAAGAATTGAGCATAACTTTTGCACACGGTGTCCGTTTTGGGCCCATAAGAACTTTTGGAAATGAAGTGACCATTTTGGCTTGAACTCACCACTTTGTCGTGACGTATGAGGGATTTCGGCCATTTTTCGAAAGAATGAGCACTTGCTTATTTGGAACGCTTGGATTGAAGGCGTACGAAAAATTGAGCGTAACTTTTGCACACGATATCCGTTTTGGGCCCATAAGTGCTTTTTGGAAATGTAGCGACCGTTTTGGATTGAACTCACCACTTCGTCATGACGTACGAGGGATTTTGTCCATTTTTCGAAAGAATGAGGGCTAGTATATTTAGAACGCTTGGAGAGTCGGCGGACGAAATATTGAGCATAACTTTTGCACACGGTGTCAGCTTTGGGCCCATAAGAAGTTTTTGGAAATGGAGCGACCGTTTTGGATTGAACTCACCACTTCGTCATGACGTATGAAGGATTTCGGCCATTTTTCGAAAGAATGAGCACTTGCTTATTTGGAACGCTTGGATTGAAGGCGTACGAAAAATTGAGCGTAACTTTTGCACTCGATATCCGTTTTGGGCCCATAAGTGCTTTTTGGAATTGTAGCGCCCGTTTTGGATTGAACTCACCACTTCATCGTGACGTACGAGGGATTTTGGACATTTTTCGAAAGAATGAGCGCTTGTATATTTAGAACGCTTGGAGACTCGGCGGACGAATATATGAGCGTAACTTTTGCACAAGGTGTCCACTTTGGGCCCATAAGAAGTTTTTGGAAATGGAGCGACCGTTTTGGATTGAACTCACCACTTCGTCGTGACGTATGAGGGATTTTGGCCAATTTTTGAAAGAATGATCACTTGCATATTTGGAACGCTTGGATTGTCGGTGTACGAATAATTGAGCGTAACTTTGCACACGGTGTCCGTTTTGGGCCCATAAGTACTTTTTGGAAATGCAGCGACCATTTTGGATTGAACACACAACTTCATCTTGTCATACGAGGGATTTTGGTCATTTTTCAAAAGATTGAGTACTTACATATTTCGAATGCTTGGAGAGTCGGCAGACGAAGAATTGAGCGTAACTTTCGCACACGGTGTCCGTTTTGGGCCCATAAGAACTTTTTGGAAGTGTAGCGACCATTTTGGATTGAACTCACCACTTCGTCGTGACGTATGAGGGATTTTGGCCATTTTTTGAAAGAATGAGCACTTGCATATTTGGAACGCTTGGATTGTCGGCGTACGAAGAATTGAGCGTAACTTTTGCACACGATGTCCATTTTGGGCCCATAAGTACTTTTTGAAAATGCAGCGACCGTTTTGGATTGAAATCACCACTTCATCGTGACGTACGAGGGATTTTGGCCATTTTTAAAAGAATGAGGGCTTGTATATTTAGAACGCTTGGAGAGTCGGCGAACGAAGTGTTGAGCATAACTTTTGTACACAGTGTCCGCTTTGGGCCCATTAAAAGTTTTTGGAAATGTAGCGACCGTTTTGGAGTGAACTCACCACTTCGTCGTGACGTACGGGGGATTTTGGCGATTTTTCGAAAGAATGAGCACTTGCATATTTAGAACGCTTGGAGATTCGACGGACTAAGAATTGACCGTAACTTTTGCACACGGTGTCCATTTTTGGCCCACAAGAACTTTTTGGAAATGTAGCGACCATTTCCGATTGAACTCACCACTTCGTCCTGATGTACGAGGGATTTTGGCCATTTTCGAAAGAATGAGCGCTTGTATATTTATAACGCTTGGAGACTCGACGGATGAATATATGAGCGTAACTTTTGCACACGGTGTCCGCTTTGGGCGCATAATAAGTTTTTGGAAATGTAGCGACCGTTTTGGATTGAACTCACCACTTCGTCGTGACGTATGAGGTATTTCGGCCATTTTTCGAATGAATAAACACTTGCATATTTGGAACGCTTGGATTGTCGGCGTACGAATAATTGAGAGTTACTTTTGCACACGGTGTTCGTTTTGGGCCCATAAGTACTTTTCGGAAGTGCAGAGACCGTTTTGGATTGAACACACAACTTCATCTTGTCGTACGAGGGATTTTGTCCATTTTTCGAATGATTGAGCATTTGCATATTTAGAACGCATGGAGAGTCGGCGGACGAAGAATTGAGCGTAACTTTTGCACACGGTGTCCGTTTTGGGCCCATAAGAACTTTTTGAAAATGTAGCGACCGTTTTGGATTGAACACACAACTTCATCTTCTCGTGCAAAGGATTTTGGCCATTTTTCGAAAGAATGAGTGCTTACATATTTTGAACGATTGGAGAGTCGGCGGACGAAGAATTGAGCGTAACTTTTGCACATGGTGTCCCTTTTGGGCCCATAAGAACTTTTTGAAAATGTAGAGACCGTTTTGGATTGAACTCACCACTTCGTCGTGACGTATGAGGGATTTCGGCCATTTTTCACAAGAATGAACACTTGCATATTTGGAACGCTTGGATTGTCGGCGTACGAAGAATTGAGCGTAACTTTTGCACACGGTGTCCGTTTTGGGCCCATAAGAACATTTTGGAAATGTAGCGACCGTTTTGCATTGAACTCACAACTTCGTCGTGACTTATGAGGGATTTCGGCTATTTTTCGAAAGAATGAGCACTTTCATATTTGGAACGCTATGATTGTCGGCGTACGAAGAATTGAGCGTAACGTTTGCACACGGTGTCCGTTTGGGCCCATAAATACTTCTTGGAAATGTAGCAACCATTTTGGATTGCACACACAACTTCATCTTGTCGTACGAGGGATTTTGGCCATTTTTCGAAAGAATGAGCACTTGCATATTTGGAACGCTTGGATTGTCGGCGTACAAATAATTGAGCGTTACTTTTGTACACGGTGTCCGTTTTGGCCCCATAAGTACTTTTTGGAAATGTAGCGACCGTTTTGGATTGAACTCACAACTTCGTCGTGACTTATGAGGGATTTCGGTCATTTTTCGAAGGTGTGAGCACTTACATATTTGGAACGCTTGGATTGTCGGCGTACAAATAATTGAGCGTTACTTTTGTACACGGTGTCCGTTTTGGCCCCATAAGTACTTTTTGGAAATGTAGCGACCGTTTTGGATTGAACACACAACTTCGTCGTGACGTATAAGGGATTTCGGCCATTTTTCGAAAGAATGAGTGCTTGCATATTTAGAACACTTGGAGAGTCGGCAGACGAAGAATTGAGCGTAACTTTTGCTCAAGGTGTCCGCTTTGGGCCCATAAGAAGTTTTTGGTAATGTAGCGATCGTTTTGGATTGAACTCACCACTTAGTCGTGACGTATAAGGGATTTTGGCTATTTTTCGGAGGAATGAGCACTTGCATATTTGGAACGCTTGGATTGTCGGCGTACAAATAATTGAGCGTTACTTTTGTACACGGTGTCCGTTTTGGGCCCATAAGTACTTTTTGGAAATGCAGCGACCGTTTTGGATTGAACACACAACTTCTCCTTCTCGTATGAGGGATTTTGGCCATTTTTCGAAAGATTGAGCACTTGCATATTTAGAATGCTTGGAGATTCGGTGGATGAAGAATTGAGCCTAACTTTTGCACACGGTGTCAGTTTTGGGCCCATAAGAACTTTTTGGAAATGTAGCGACCGTTTTGGATTGAACACACAACTTCGTCGTGACGTGTGAGGGATTTTTGCCATTTTTCGAAAGAATGAGCACTTAAATATTTGGAACGCTTGGATTGTCGGCGTACGAAGAATTGAGCGTAACTTTTGCACACGGTGTCCGTTTTGGGCCCATAGGTACTTTTTGGAAATGTAGCGACCATTTTGGATTGAACTCACAACTTCATCGTGATGTACAAGGGATTTTGGCCATTTTTTGAAAGAATAAGTGCCTGTATATTTAGAACGCTTGGACAGTCGGCGGACGAAGAATTGAGCGTAACTTTTGTACACGATGTCCGGTTTGGGCGCATAAGAAATTTTTGGAAATGTAGCGATCGTTTTGGATTGAACTCACCACTTCGTCGCTACTTATGAGGGATTTCGACCATTTTTCAAAAGAATGGGCACTTGCATATTTGGAATGCTTGGATTGTCGGTGTACGAATAATTGAGAGTAACTTTTGCACACGGTGTCCGTTTTGGGCCCGTAAGTACTTTTTGGAAATGCAGCGACCATTTTGGATCGAACACACAACTTCATCTTGTAGTGTGTGGGATTTTGGCCAGTTTTTGAAAGAACTTTTTGGAAATGCAGCGACCGTTTTGAATTGAACTCACCACTTCGTTGTGACGTATGAGGGATTTCGGCCATTTTTTGAAAGAATTAGCACTTGCATATTTGGAACGCTTGGATTGTCGGTGGACGAAGAATTGAGAGTAACTTTTGCACCCGGTGTCCGTTTTTGGCCCATAAGTACTTTTTGGAAATGTAGCGACCGTTTTGGAATGAACACACAACTTCATCTTGTCGTGCGAGGGATTTTAGCCATTCTTCGAAAGAATGAGCGCTTGCATATTTAGAATGCTTGGAGAGTCGACGGACGAAGAATTGAGCGTAACTTTTGCACACGGTGTCCGTTTTGGGCCCATAAGAACTTTTTGGAAATGTAGCGACCATTTTGGATTGAACTCACCACTTCATCGTGAGGTATGAGGGATTTTGACTATTTTTCGAAAGAATGAGCACCTGCATATTTGGAACGCTTGGATTGTCGGCGTACAAAGAATTGAGCCTAACTTTTGCACATGGTGTCCGTTTTGGGCCCGTAAGTACTTTTTGGAAATGTAGCGACCGTTTTGGATTGAACACACAACTTCATCTTGTCGTGTGAGGGATTTTGGCCATTTTTCGAAAGAATGAGCGCATGCCTATTTTGAACGCTTGGAGAGTCGGTGGACGAAGAATTGAGCATAACTTTTACACACGGTATCCGTTTTGGGCCCATAAGAACTTTTTGGAAATGTAGCGACCGTTTTGGATTGAAGTCACCACTTCGTCGTGATGTATGAGGGATTTTGGCCATTTTTCCCAAGAATGAGCACTTGCATATTTGGAACGCTTGGATAGTCAGCGTACGAAGAATTGAGCGTAACTTTTGCACACGGTGTCCATTTTAGGCCCATAAGTACTTTTTGGAAATGTAGCGACCGTTTTGGATTGAAGTCACTACTTCGTCGAACGTACGAGGGATTTTGGCCATTTTTTGAAAGAATGAGTGCTTGTATATTTAGAATGCTTGGAGAGTCGGCTGACGAAGAATTGAGCGTAACTTTTGCACGCGGTGTCCGCTTTGGGCCCGTAAGAAGTTTTTGGAAATGTAGCGACCGTTTTGGATTGAACTCACTACTTCATCGTGACGTATGAGGGATTTTATCGATTTTTTGAAAGAATGAGCTCTTGCATATTTCGAACGCTTGGAGAATTGACGGACTAAGAATTGAGCGTAACTTTTGCCCACGGTGTCCATTTTTGGCCCACAAGAACTTTTTGGTAATGTAGCGACCGTTTTGGATTGAACCCACGGATTTTGGACATTTTTCAAAAGAATGGGCGCTTGTATATTTAGAACACTTGGAGACTCGACGGACGAATAATTGAGAGTAACTTTTGCACACGGTGTCCGCTTTGGGCGCATAAGAAGTTTTTGGAAATGTAGCAACCGTTTTGGATTGAACTCACTACTTTGTCGTGACGTATGAGGGATTTCGACCATTTTTCGAAAGAATGAGCACTTGCATATTTGGAACGCTTGGATTGTCGGCGTACGAATAATTGAGAGTAACTTTTGCACACGGTGTCCGTTTTGGGCCCATAAGTACTTTTTGGAAATGCAGCGACCGTTTTGGATTGAACACACAACTTCTTCTTGTCGTGCGAGGGATTTTTCCTAGTTTTCGAATGATTGAGCACTTGCATATTTAGAACGCTTGGAGAGTCGGTGGACGAGGGATTGAGCGTAACTTTTGCCACGGTGTCCGTTTTGGGCCCATAAGTACTTTTTGGAAATATAGCGACCGTTTTGGATTGAACTCACCCCTTCGTCGTGACGTACAAGGGATTTCAGACATTTTTTGAAAGAATGTGCACTTGCATATTTGGAACGCTTGGATTGTTGGCGTACGAAGAATTGAGCGTAACTTTTGAACACGGTGTCCGTATTGGGCCCATAAGTACTTTTTGGAAATATAGCGACCATTTTGGATTGAACACACAACTTCATCTTGTCGTATGAGGGATTTTGGCCATTTTTCAAAAGAATGAGCGCTTGCATATTTAGAACGCTTGGAGAGTCGGTGGACGAAGAATTGAGCATAACTGTTGCACACGGTGTCCGCTTTGGGCCCATAAGAAGTGTTTGGAAATGTAGCGACCGTTTTGGATTGAACTCACCACTTCGTCGTGACGTACGAGGGATTTTGGCGATTTTTTGAAAGAATGAGCACTTGTATATTTAGAACGCTTGGAGAGTGGACGGACTAAGAATTGAGCGTAACTTTTGCACACGGTGTTCGTTTTTGGCCCACAAGAACTTTTTGGAAATGTAGCGACCGTTTTGGATTGAACTCACCACTTCGTCATGACGTACGAGGGATTTCGACCATTTTTCGAAAAAATGAGCACTTGCATATTTGGAACGCTTGGATTGTCGACGTACGAAGAATTGAGCATAACTTTTTCACGCGGTGTCCGTTTTGGGCCCATAAGAACTTTTTGAAAATGTAGCGACCGTTTTGGATTGAACTCACCACTTCGTCGTGACGTATGAGGAATTTCGACCATTTTTCGAGAGAATGAGCACTTACATAATTGGAACGCCTGGATTGTCGGCGTACGAAGAACTGAGCGTAACTTTTGCACACAGTGTCCGTTTTGGGCCCATAAGTACTTTTTGGAAATGTAGCGAACGTTTTGCATTCAACACACAACTTCATCTTGTCGTGCGAGGGCTTTTGGCCATTTTTCAAAAGAATGAGAGCTTGCATATTTGGAACGCTTGGAGAGTCGACAGACGAAGAATTGAGCGTAACATTTGCACACGGTGTCTGTTTTGGGCCCATAAGAACTTTTTGGAAATGTAGCGGCCGTTTTGGATTGAACTCACCACTTCGTCGTGATGTATGAGGGATTTCAGCCATTTTTCAAAAGAATGAGCACTTGCATATTTGGAACGCTTGGATTGTCGGCGTATGAAGAATTGAGCGTAACTTTTGCACACGGTGTCCGTTTTGGGCCCATAAGTACTTTTTAGAAATGTAGCGACCGTTTTGGATTGAAGTCCCCACTTCGTCGTGACGTATGAGGGATTTTGGCCATTTTTCCCAAGAATGAGCACTTGCATATTTGGAACGCTTGGATTGTCGGCGTATGAAGAATTGAGCGTAACTTTTGCACACGGTGTCCGTTTTGGGCCCATAAGTACTTTTTAGAAATGTAGCGACCGTTTTGGATTGAAGTCCCCACTTCGTCGTGACGTATGAGGGATTTTGGCCATTTTTCCCAAGAATGAGCACTTGCATATTTGGAACGCTTGGATAGTCGGCGTACGAAGAATTGAGCGTAACTTTTGTATACGGTGTCCGTTTTGGGCCCATAAGTACTTTTTAGAAATGTAGCGACCGTTTTGGATTGAAGTCCCCACTTCGTCGTGACGTATGAGGGATTTTGGACATTTTTTGAAAGAATGAGTGCTTGTATATTTAGAACGCTTGGAGAGTCGGCGGACGAAGAATTGAGCATAACTTTTGCACACGGTGTCCGCTTTGGGCCCATAAGAAGTTTTTGGGAATGTATCGACCGTTTTGGATTGAACTCACCACTTCGCCGTGACGTACGAGGGATTTTGGTGATTTTTCGAAAGAATGAGCACTTGCATATTCAGAACGCTTGGAGAGTTGACGGACTAAGAATTGAGCGTAACTTTTGCACACGGTGTCCGTTTTTGGCCCACATGAACTTTTTGGAAATGTAGCGACTGTTTTGGATTGAACTCACCACTTCATCATGACGTATGAGGGATTTCGACCATTTTTCGAAAGAATGAGCACTTGCATATTTGGAACGCTTAGATTGTTGGCGTACGAAGAATTGAGCATAACTTTTACACGCGGTGTCCGTTTTGGGCCCATAAGAACTTTTTGAAAATGTAGCGACTGTTTTGGATTTAACTCACCACTTCGTCGTGACGTAGAAGGAATTTCGGCCATTTTTCCAAAAATGAGCACTTGCATAATTGGAAAGCTTGGATTGTCGGTGTACGAAGAATTGAGCGAAACTTTTGCACACGGTGTCCGTTTTGGGCCCCTAAGTACTTTTTGGAAATGTAGCGAACGTTTTGCATTCAACACACAACTTCATCTTGTCGTGCGAGGGCTTTTGGCCATTTTTCAAAAGAATGAGCACTTGCATATTTGGAACGCTTGGAGAGTCGGCGAACGAAGAATTGAGCATAACTTTTGCACACGGTGTCCGCTTTGGGCCCATAAGAAGTTTTTGGAAATGTAGCGACCGTATTGGATTGAACTCACCACTTCGTCGTGACGTACGAGGGATTTTGGTGATTTTTCGAAAGAATGAGCACTTGCATAATTAGAACGCTTGGAGAGTTGACGGACTAAGAATTGAGCGTAACTTTTACACACGGTGTCCGTTTTTGGCCCACAAGAACTTTTTGGAAATGTAGCGACCGTTTTGGATTGAACTCACCACTTCGTCATGACGTACGAGGGATTTCAACCATTTTTCGAAAGAATGAGCACTTGCATATTTGGAACGCTTGGATTGTCGGCGTACGAAGAATTGAGCGAAACTTTTGTACACGGTGTCCGTTTTGGGCCCATAAGAACTTTTTGAAAATGTAGCGACCGTTTTGGATTGAACTCACCACTTCATCATGACGTATGAGGAATTTCGCCCATTTTTCAAAAGAATAAGCACTTGCATAATTGGAACGCTTGGATTGTCGGCATACGAAGAATTGAGCGTAACTTTTGCACACGGTGTCCGTTTTGGGCCCATAAGTACTTTTTGAAAATGTAGCGAACGTTTTGCATTCAACACACAACTTCATCTTGTCGTGTGAGCGCTTTTGGCCATTTTTCAAAAGAATGAGCGCTTGCATATTTAGAACGCTTGGAGAGTCGACGAACGAAGAATTAAGCGTAACTTTTGTACACGGTGTCTGTTTTGGGCCCATAAGAACTTTTTGGAAATGTAGCGACCATTTTAGATTGAACTCACCACTTTGTTGTGATGTATGAGGGATTTCAGCCATTTTTCGAAAGAATGAGCACTTGCATATTTGGAACGCTTGGATTGTCGGCGTATGAAGAATTGAGCGTAACTTTTGCACACGGTGTCCATTTTTAACCCACAAGAACGTTTTGGAAATGTAGCGACCGTTTTGGATTGAACTCACCACTTCATCATGACGTACGAGGGATTTCGGCCATTTTTCGGAAGAATGAGCACTTGCATATTTAGAATGCTTGGATTGTCGGCGTACCAAGAATTGAGCGTAACTTTTGCACACGGTGTCCATTTTTAACCCACAAGAACGTTTTGGAAATGTAGCGACCGTTTTGGATTGAACTCACCACTTCATCATGACGTACGAGGGATTTCGGCCATTTTTCGGAAGAATGAGCACTTGCATATTTAGAACGCTTGGAGAGTTGGCGAACTAAGAATTGAGCGTAACTTTTGCACACGGTGTCCATTTTTAACCCACAAGAACGTTTTGGAAATGTAGCGACCGTTTTGGATTGAACTCACCACTTCATCGTGACGTATTAGGGATTTTGGCCATTTTTCCAAAGAATGAGCACTTGCATATTTGGAACGCTTGGATTGTCGACGTACGAAGAATTGAGCGTAACTTTTGCACACGGTGTCCGTTTTGGGCCCATAAGTACTGTTTGGAAATCTAGCCACCGTTTTGGATTGAACACACAACCTCATCTTGTCGTGTGAGGGATTTTGGCATTTTTTCAAAAGAATGAGTGCTTGCATATTTAGAACACTTGGAGAGTCGACAAACGAAGAATTAAGCGTAACTTTTGCACACGGTGTCTGTTTCGGGCCCATAAGAGCTTTTTGGAAATGTAGCGACCGTTTTGGATTGAACTCACCACTTCGTCGTGTTGTATGAAGTATTTCAGACATTTTCTGAAAGAATGAGCACTTGCATATTTGGAACGCTTGGATTGTCGGCGTACGAAGAATTGAGCGTAACTTTTGCACACGGTGTCTGTTTTGGGCCCATAAGAACTTTTTGAAAATGTAGTGACCATTTTGGATAGAACTCACCACTTCGTCGTGACGTATGAGGAATTTCGGCCATTTTTCAAAAGAATGAGCACTTGCATAATTGGAACGCTTGGATTGTCGGCGTACGAAGAATTGAGCGTAACTTTTGCACACGGCGTCTGTTTTGGGCCCATAAGAACTTTTTGAAAATGTAGTGACCATTTTGGATAGAACTCACCACTTCGTCGTGACGTACGAGGGATTTCGGCCATTTTTCGAAAGAATGAGCACTTGCATATTTAAAACGCTTGGAGACTCGACGGACGAAGAATTGAGCGTAACTTTTGCACACGGTGTCCGTTTTGGGCCCATAAGTACTTTTTCGAAATGTAGCGACCGTTTTGGATTGAAGTCCCCACTTCATCGTGACGTACGAAGGATTTTGGCCATTTTTTGAATGAATGAGTGCTTGCATATTTTGAACGCTTGGAGAGTCGGCGGACAAAGAATTCAGCGTAACTTTTGCACTCGGTGTCTGTTTTGGGCCCATAAGAACTTTTTGGAAATATAGCGAACGTTTTGGATTGAACTCACCACTTCGTCATGACGTAAGAGGGATTTCGGCCATTTTTCGAAAGAATGAGCACTTGCATATTTGGAACGCCTGGATTGTCGGCGTACGAAGAATTGAGCGTAACTTTTGCACACGATGTCCATTTTGGGCCCATAAGTACATTTTGGAAATGTAGCGACCGTTTTGGATTAAACACACAACTTCATCCTTTCGTGTGAGGGATTTTGGCCATTTTTCGAAAGAATGAGCGCTTGCATATTTAGAACGCTTGGAGAGTCGACGAACGAGGAATTGAGCGTAACTTTTGCACACGGTGTTCGTTTTGGGCCCATAAGAACTTTTTGGAAATGTAGCGACCGTTTTGGATTGAACTCCCCACTTCGTCGTGACGTATGAGGGATTTGGCCATTTTTTGAAAGAATGAGCACTTGCATATTTGGAACCCTTGGATTGTCGGCGTACGAAGAATTGAGCGTAACTTTTGCACACTGTGTCCGTTTTGGGCCCATAAGAAGTTTTTGGGAATGTAGCGACCGTTTTGTGTTGAACTCACCACTTCTTCGTGACGCACGAGGGATTTCGACCATTTTTCAAAAGAATGAGCACTTGCAAACTTGGAACGCTTGGGTTGTCGGCGGGCGAAGAATTGAGCGTAACTTTTGCTCACGGTGTCCGCTTTGGGCCCATAAGTACTTTTTGGAAATGTAGCGACCGTTTTGGATTGAACACACAACTTCATCTTGTCATGCGAGGCAGTTTGGCCATTTTTCGAAAGAATGAGCGCTTGCATATTTAGAACGCTTGGAGAGTCGATAAACGAAGAATTAAGCGTAACTTTTGCACACGGTGTCTATTTTGGGCCCATAAGAGCTTTTTGGAAATGTAGCGACCGTTTTGGATTGAACTCACCACTTCATCGTGTTGTATGAGGTATTTTGGCCATTTTTCGAACAAATGAGCACTTGTATATTTGGAACGCTTGGATTGTCGGCGTACGAAGAATTGAGCGTAACTTTTGCACACGGTGTCTGTTTTAGGCCCATAAGAACTTTTTGAAAATGTAGCGACCGTTTTGGATTGAACTCACCACTTCGTCGTGACGTATGAGGAATTTCGACCATTTTTCGAAAGAATGAGCACTTGCATAATTGGAACGCTTGGATTGTCGGCATACGAAGAATTGAGCGTAACTTTTGCACACGGTGTCCGTTTTGGGCCCATAAGTACTTTTTGGAAATGTAGCGATCGTTTTGGATTGAACTCACTACTTCGTCGTGAGGTACGAGGGATTTTGGCAATTTTTTGAAAGAATGAGCACTTGCATATTTAGAATGCTTGGAGAGTTGATGGACTAAGAATTGAGCGTAACTTTTGCACACGGCGTCCGTTTTTGGCCCACAAGAACTTTTTGGAAATATAGCGACCCTTTTGGATTGAACTCACCACTTCATCATGACGTACGAGGGATTTTGGCCATTTTTCGAAAGAATGAGCACTTGCATATTTAGAACGCTTGGAGTGTCGACGGAATAAGAATTGAGCGTAACTTTTGCACACTGTGTCCGTTTTGGGCCCACAAGAACTTTTTGGAAATATAGCGACCCTTTTGGATTGAACTCACCACTTCATCGTGACGTACGAGGGATTTTGGCGATTTTTCGAAAGAATGAGCACTTGCATATTTAGAACGCTTGGAGTGTCGACGGAATAAGAATTGAGCGTAACTTTTGCACACGGTGTCCGTTTTTGGCCCACAAGAACTTTTTGGAAATGTAGCGATCGTTTTGGATT
>NW_019233192.1:0-18800 GCF_002742605.1 Olea europaea var. sylvestris | reverse complement strand
ACCACTTCGTCGTGACATATTAGGGATTTCGGCCATTTTTCGAAAGAATGAGCACTTGCAGATTTGGAACGCTTGGATTGTCGTCGTACGAAAAATTGAGCGTAACTTTTGCACACGGTGCCCGTTTTGGGCCCAAAAGTACTTTTTGGAAATGTAGCGACCGTTTTGGATTGAACTCACCACTTCATCGTGACGTACGAGGGATTTTGGCCATTTTTTGAAAGAATGTGCGCTTGTATATTTAGAACGCTTGGAGAGTCAACGGACGAAGAATTGAGCGTAACTTTTGAACACGGTGTCCGCTTTGGGCCCATATGAAGTTTTTGGAAATGTAGCGACCGTTTTGGATTGAACCCACCACTTCATCGCGACGTACGAGGGATTTTGGAAATTTTTTGAAACAATGAGCACTTGCATATTTAGAACGCTTGGAGAGTCGACGGACTAAGAATTGAGCGTAACTTTTGCACACGGCGTCCGTTTTTGGCCCACAAGAACTTTTTGGAAATATAGCGACACTTTTGGATTGAACTCACCACTTCATCGTGACGTACGAGGGATTTTGGCCATTTTTCGAAAGAACGAGCACTTGTATATTTAGAACGCTTGGAGACTCGACGGACAAAGAATTTAGCGTAACTTTTGCACACGGTGTCCGCTTTGGGCGCATAAGAAGTTTTTGGAAATGTAGTGACCGTTTTGGATTGAACTCACCACTTCGTCGTGACGTACGAGGGATTTTGGCGATTTTTCGAAAGAATGAGCACTTGCATATTTAGAACGCTTGGAGAGTCGACGGACAAAGAATTTAGCGTAACTTTTGCACACGGTGTCCGTTTTTGGCCCACAAGAACTTTTTGGAAATGTAGCGACCGTTTTGGATTGAACTAACCACTTCATTGTGATGTACGAGGGATTTTGGCCATTTTTTGAAAGAATGAGCGCTTGTATATTTGGAACGCTTGGAGACTCGGCGGACGAAGAATTGAGCGTAACTTTTGCACGCGGTGTCCGCTTTGGGCGCATAAGAAGTTTTTGGAAATGTAGCGACCGTTTTGGATTGAACTCACCACTTCGTCGTGACGTATTAGAGATTTCGACCATTTTTCGAAAGAATGAGCACTTGCATATTTGGAATGCTTGGATTGTCGGCGTACGAAGAATTGAGCGTAACTTTTGCACACGGTGTCCATTTTGGGCCCATAACTACTTTTTGGAAATGTAGCGACTGTTTTGGATTGAACACACAACTTCATCTTCTCGTGCGAGGGATTTTGGCCATTTTTCAAAAGAATGAACGCTTGCGTATTTAGAACGCTGGGAGAGTCGACGGACGAAGAATTGAGCATAACTTTTGCACACGGTGTTCGTTTTGGGCCCATAAGAACTTTTTGGAAATGTAGCGACCGTTTTGGATTGAAATCACCACTTCATCGTGACGTATCAGGGATTTCGGCATTTTTCGAACGAATGAGCACTTGTATATTTGGAACGCTTGGATTGTCGGAGTACGAAGAATTGAGCGTAAGTTTTGCACACGGTGTCCGTTTTGGGTCCATAAGTACTTTTTGGAAATGTAGCGAACGTTTTGCATTCAACACACAACTTCATCTTGTCGTTCGAGGGGTTTTGGCCATTTTTTGAAAGAATGAGTGCTTGCATATTTAGAACGCTTGGAGAGTCGGCGGACGAAGAATTAAGGGTAACTTTTGCACACGGTGTCCGTTTTTAGCCCACAAGAACTTTTTGGAAATGTAGCGACCGTTTTGGATTGACTCACCACTTCGTCATGACGTACGAGGGATTTCGTCCATTTTTCGGAAGAATGAGCACTTGCATATTTGGAACGCTTGGATTGTCGGCGTACGAAGAATTGAGCGTAACTTTTGCACACGGTGTCCGTTTTGGGCCCATAAGAACTTTTTGAAAATGTAGCGACCGTTTTGGATTGAACTCACCACTTCGTCCTGACGTACGAGGGATTTTAGTGATTTTTCGAAAGAATGAGCACTTGCATATTTAGATCGCTTGGAGAGTCGGCGAACTAAGAATTGAGCGTAACTTTTGCACACGGTGTCCATTTTTGGCCCACAAGAACTTTTTGGAAATGTAGCAACCGTTTTGGATTGAACTCACCACTTCATCGTGACGTATTAGGGATTTCGGCCATTTTTCGAAAGAATGAGCACTTGCACATTTGGAACGCTTGGATTGTCGGCGTACAAAAAATTGAGCATAAATTTTGCACACGGTGTCCGTTTTGGGCCCATAAGTACTTTTTGAAATTGTAGCGACCGTTTTAGGTTGAACTCAGAACTTCATCGTGACGTAAGAGGGATTTTGGCCATTTTTCGAAAGAATGAGCACTCGCATATTTGGAACGCTTGGAGAGTCGGCGGAGGAAGAATTGAGCGTAACTTTTGCACACGGTGTCCGTTTTGGTAGTTTTTGGAAATGTAGCGAACGTTTTGGATTGAACTCACCACTTCGTCGTGACGTACGAGGGATTTTCATCATTTTTCGAAAGAATGAGCACGTGCATATTTGGAACGCTTGGAGAGTCGGCGTACGAAGAATTGAGCGTAACTTTTGCACACGGTGATCGTTTTGGGCCCATAAGCAGTTTTTTGGAAATGTAGCGACCGTTTTGGTTTGAACTCACAACTTCGTCGTGACGTAAGAGGGATTTTGGCAATTTTTCGAAAGAATGAGCACTCGCATATTTGGAAAGCTTGGAGAGTCGGCGGAGGAAGAATTGAGCGTAACTTTTGCACACGGTGTCCGTTTTGGGCCCATGAGTAGTTTTTGGAAATGTAGCGACCGTTTTGGATTGAACTCACCACTTCGTCGTGACGTACGAGGGATTTTCGCCATTTTTCGAAAGAATGAGCACGTGCATCTTTGGAATGCTTGGAGAGTCGGCGTACGAAGAATTGAGCATAACTTTTGCACACGGTGATCGTTTTGGGCCCATAAGTAGTTTTTTCTAAATGTAGCGACCGTTTTGGTTTGAACTCACAACTTCGTCGTGACGTATGAGGGATTTTGGCCATTTTTCAAAAGAATGAGCACTCGCATATTTGGAACGCTTGGAGAGTCGGTGGACGAAGAATTGAGCGTAACTTTTGCACACGGTGACCGTTTTGGGCCCATAAGTAGTTTTTTTGGAAATGTAGCGACCGTTTTGGTTTGAACTCACAACTTCATCGTGACGTACGAGGGATTTTGGCCATTTTTTGAAAAAATGAGCACTTGCATATTTGGAACGCTTGGAGAGTCGACGGACGAAGAATTGAGCGTAACTTTTGCACACGGTGACCGTTTTGGGCCCATAAGTAGTTTTTTTGGAAATGTAGCGACCGTTTTGGTTTGAACTCACAACTTCATCGTGACGTACGAGGGATTTTGGCCATTTTTTGAAAAAATGAGCACTTGCATATTTGGAACGCTTGGAGAGTCGGCGAACGAAGAATTGAGCATAACTTTTGCACACGGTGTCCGTTTTGGGCCCATAAGTACTTTTTGGAAATGTAGCGACCGTTTTGGATTGAACTCACCACATCCTCATGACGTACGAGGGATTTTGGCCATTTTTTGAAAAAATGAGCACTTGCATATTTGGAACGCTTGGAGAGTCGGCGAACGAAGAATTGAGCATAACTTTTGCACACGGTGTCCGTTTTGGGCCCATAAGTACTTTTTGGAAATGTAGCGACCGTTTTGGATTGAACTCACCACATCCTCATGACGTACGAGGGATTTTGGCCATTTTTTGAAAAAATGAGCACTTGCATATTTGGAACGCTTGGAGAGTCGGCGAACGAAGAATTGAGCATAACTTTTGCACACGGTGTCCGTTTTGGGCCCATAAGTACTTTTTGGAAATGTAGCGACCGTTTTGGTTTGAACTCACAACTTCATCGTGACGTACGAGGGATTTTGGCCATTTTTCGAAAGAATGAGCACTTGCATATTTAGAACGCTTGAAGAGTCGACGGACGAAGAATTGAGCGTAACTTTTGCACACGGTGTCCGTTTTGGACCCATAAGTACTTTTTGGAAATGTAGCGACCGTTTAGGTTGAACTCACCACTTCGTCATGACGTAAGAGGGATTTTGGCCATTTTTCGAAAGATTGAGCACTCGCATATTTGGAACGCTTGGAGAGTCGGCGGACGAAGAATTGAGCGTAACTTTTGTACACGGTGTTCGTTTTGGGCCCATTAGTAGTTTTTGGAAATGTAGCGACCGTTTTGGATTGAACTCACCACTTCGTCGTGAAGTACGAGGGATTTTGGCCATTTTTCGAAAGAATGAGCACTTGCATATTTGGAACGCTTGGAGAGTCGACGGACGAGGAATTGAGCGTAACTTTTACACACAGTGTCCGTTTTGGGCCCATAAGTAATTTTTGGAAATGTAGCGATCGTTTTGGATTGAACTCACCACTTCCACATGACGTACGAGGGATTTTGGCCATTTTTTGAAAGAATGAGCACGTGCATGTTTGGAACGCTTGGAGAGTCGGCGTACGAATAATTGAGCGTAACTTTTGCTCACGGTGACCGTTTTGGATCCATAAGTAGTTTTTGGAAATGTAGCGACCGTTTTGGTTTGAACTCACAACTTCGTCATGACGTACGAGGGATTTTGGCCATTTTTCGAAAGAATGAGCGCTTGCATATTTAGAACGCTTGAAGAGTCGACGGACGAAGAATTGAGCGTAACTTTTACTCACGGTGTCCGTTTTGGGCCCATAAGTAATTTTTGGAAATGTAGCGACCGTTTTAGATTGAACTCACCACTTCCTCATGACGTACGAGGGATTTTGGCCATTTTTTGAAAGAATGAGCACGTGCATGTTTGGAAGCTTGGAGAGTCGGCGTACGAAGAATTGAGCGTAACTTGTGCACACGGTGACCGTTTTGGGCCCATAAGTACTTTTTGGAAATGTAGCGACCGTTTTGGTTTGAACTAACAACTTCGTCGTGACGTACGAGGGATTTTGGCCATTTTTCGAAAGAATGAGCACTTGCATATTTAGAACGCTTGAAGAGTCGACGGACGAAGAATTGAGCGTAACTTTTGCACACGGTGTCCGTTTTGGGCCCATAAGTACTTTTTGGAAATGTAGCGACCGTTTTAGGTTGAACTCAGCACTTCGTCGTGACGTAAGAGGGATTTTGGCCATTTTTCGAAAGAATGAGCACTCGCATATTTGGAACGCTTGGAGAGTCGATGGACGAAGAATTGAGCGTAACTTTTGCACACGGTGTCCGTTTTGGGCCCATTAGTAGTTTTTGGAAATGTAGCGACCGTTTTGGATTGAACTCACTTCTTCGTCGTGACGTACGAGGGATTTTGGCTATTTTTCAAAAGAATGAGCACTTGCATATTTGGAACGCTTGGAGAGTCGACGGACGAAGAATTGAGCGTAACTTTTGCACACAATGTCCATTTTGGGCCCATAAGTAATTTTTGGAAATGTAGCGACCGTTTTGGATTGAACTCACCACTTCCTCATGACGTACGAGGGATTTTGACCATTTTTTGAAAGAATGAGCACGTGCAGGTTTGGAACGCTTGGAGAGTCGACGTACGAAGAATTGAGCGTAACTTTTGCTCACGGTGACCGTTTTGGGCCCATAAGTAGTTTTTGGAAATGTAGCGGCCGTTTTTGTTTGAACTCACAGCTTCGTCATGACGTACGAGGGATTTTGCCATTTTTTGAAAGAATGAGCGCTTGCATATTTAGAACGCTTGAAGAGTCGACGGACGAAGAATTGAGCGTAACTTTTGTACACGGTGTCCGTTTTGGGCCCATAAGTACTTTTTGGAATTGTAGCGACCGTTTTAGGTTGAACTCAGCACTTAGTCGTGACGTAAGAGGGATTTTGGCCATTTTTCGAAAGAATGAGCACTCGCATATTTGGAACGCTTGGAGAGTCGGCGGAGGAAGAATTGAGCGTAACTTTTGCACACGGTGTCCATTTTGGGCCCATAAGTAGTTTTTGGAAATGTAGCGACTGTTTTGGATTGAACTCACCACTTCATCGTGACGCACGAGGGATTTTCGCCATTTTTCGAAAGAATGAGCACGTGCATATTTGGAACGCTTGGACAGTCGGCGTACGAAGAATTGAGCGTAACTTTTGCACACGGTGACCATTTTGGGCCCATAAGTAGTTTTTTGGAAATGTAGCGACCGTTTTGGTTTGAACTCACAACTTCGTCGTGACGTAAGAGGGATTTTGGCCATTTTTCGAAAGAATGAGCACTCGCATATTTGGAACGCTTGGAGAGTCGGCGGACGAAGAATTGAGCGTAACTTTTGCACACGGTATCCGTTTCGGGCCCATTAGTAGTTTTTGGAAATGTAGCGACCATTTTGGATTGAACTCACCACTTCGTCGTGACGTATAAGGGATTTTGGCCATTTTTCAAAAGAACGATTGCTTGCATATTTAGAACGCTTGGAGAGTCGACGGACGAAGAATTGAGCGTAACTTTTGCACACGGTGTCCGTTTTGGGCCCATAAGTACTTTTTGGAAATTGCATATTTGGAACGCTTGGAGAGTCGACGGACGAAGAATTGAGCGTAACTTTTGCACACGGTGTCCGTTTTGGGCCCATAAGTACTTTTTGGAATTGTAGGGACCGTTTTAGGTTGAACTCAGCACTTCATCGTGACGTAGGAGGGATTTTGGCCATTTTTCGAAAGAATGAGCACTCGCATATTTGGAACGCTTGGAGAGTCGGCGTAGGAAGAATTGAGTGTAACTTTTGCACACGGTGTTCGTTTTGGGCCCATAAGTAGTTTTTGGAAATGTAGCGGCCGTTTTGGATTGAACTCACCACTTCGTCGTGACGTACGAGGGATTTTCGCCATTTTTCGAAAGAATTAGCACGTGCATATTTGGAACGCTTGGAGTGTCGACGGACGAAGAATTGGGCGTAACTGTTGCACACGGCGTCCGTTTTGGGCCCATAAGTACTTTTTGGAAATGTAGCGACCGTTTTAGGTTGAACTCAACACTTCATTGTGACGTAAGAGGGATTTTGGCCATTTTTCGAAAGAATGAGCACTCGCATATTTGGAACGCTTGGAGAGTCGGCGGACGAAGAATTGAGCGTAACTTTAGCACACGGTGTCCGTTTCGGGCCCCTTAGTAGTTTTTGGAAATGTAGCGACCGTTTTGGATTGAACTCACCACTTCGTCGTGACGTACGAGGGATTTTGGCCATTTTTTGAAAGAATGAGCGCTTGCGTATTTAGAATGCTTGGAGAGTCGGCGGACGAAGAATTGAGCGTAACTTTTTGCCCACGGTGTCCGTTTTGGGCCCATAAGTACTTTCTAGAAATGTAGCGACCGTTTTAGGTAGAACTCAGCACTTCGTCGTGACGTAAGATGGATTTTGGCCATTTTTCGAAAGAATGAGCACTTGCATATTTGGAACGCTTGGAGAGTCGGCGGACGAAGAATTGAGCGTCACTTTTGCACACGGTGTCCGTCTTGGGCCCATAAGTACTTTTTGGAAACGTAGCGACCGTTTTGGATTGAACTCACCACTTCGTCATGACGTACGAGGGATTTTGGCCATTTTTGGAAAGATTGAGCACTTGCATATTTGGAACGCTTGGAGAGTCGACGTACGAGGAATTGAGCGTAACTTTTGCACACAGTGACCGTTTTGGGCCCATAAGTAGTTTTTGGAAATGTACCGACCGTTTTGGTTTGAACTCACAACTTCGTCGTGACGTGCGAGGGATTTTGGCCATTTTTCGAAAGAATGAGCACGTGCATATTTGGAACGCTTGGAGAGTCGGCGGACGAAGAATTGAGCGTAACTTTTGTACACGGTGTCCGTTTTGGGCCCATAAGTACTTTTTGGAAATGTAGCGACCGTTTTAGGTTGAACTTAGCACTTCGTCGTGGCGTAAGATGGATTTTGGCCATTTTTTGAAAGAATGAGCACTTGCATATTTGGAACACTTGGAGAGTCGGCGGACGAAGAATTAAGCGTGACTTTTGCACACGGTGTCCATTTTGGGCCCATAAGTAATTTTTGGAAATGTAGCGACCGTTTTGGATTGAACTCACCACTTCATCATGACGTACGAGGGATTTTGGCCATTTTTTGAAAGAATGAGCACGTACATATTTGGAACGCTCGGAGAGTCGGCGTACGAAGAATTGAGCGTAACTTTTGCACACGATGACCGTTTTGGGCCCATTAGTAGTTTTTGGAAATGTAGCGACCGTTTTGATTTGAACTCACAACTTCGTCGTGACGTACGAGGGATTTTGGCCATTTTTCGAAAGAATGAGCACTTGCATATTTGGAACGCTTGGAGAGTCGGCGGACGAAGAATTGAGCGTAACTTTTGCACACGGTGTCCGTTTTGGGCCCATAAGTACTTTTTGGAAATGTAGCGACCGTTTTAGGTTGAACTCAGCACTTCGTCGTGACGTAAGATGGATTTTGGCCATTTTTCCGAAGAATGAGCACTTGCATATTTGGAACGCTTGGAGAGTCGGCGTACGAAGAATTGAGCGTAACTTTTGCACACGGTGACCGTTTTGGGCCCATAAGTACTTTTTGGAAATGTAGCGACCGTTTTGGTTTGAACTCACGACTTCGTCGTGACGTACGAGGGATTTTGGCCATTTTTCGAAAGAATGAGCACTTGCATATTTAGAACGCTTTGAGAGTCGACGGACGAAGAATTAAGCGTAACTTTTGCACACGGTGTCCG
This sequence comes from Olea europaea var. sylvestris, assembly GCF_002742605.1. Lineage (NCBI taxonomy): Eukaryota > Viridiplantae > Streptophyta > Magnoliopsida > Lamiales > Oleaceae > Olea > Olea europaea. The sequence continues at coordinate 10,041 of NW_019233192.1, read as the reverse complement.
TTATGGGTCCATAAGTACTTTTTGAAAATGTAGCGACCGTTTTAGGTTGAACTCAGCACTTCGTCATGATGTAAGAGGGATTTTGGCCAATTTTCGAAAGAATGAGCACTTGCATATTTGGAACACTTGGAGAGTCGGCGGACGTAGAATTGAGCGTAACTTTTGCGTACACACGGCGTCCGTTATGGGTCCATAAGTACTTTTCGAAAATGTAGCGACCGTTTTAGGTTGAACTCAGCACTTCATCATGACGTAAGAGGGATTTTGGCCATTTTTCGAAAGAATGAGCACTCGCATATTTGGAACGCTTGGAGAGTCGGCGGACGAAGAATTGCGCTTAACTTTTGCACACGGTGTCCGTTTTGGGCCCATAAGTACTTTTTGGAATTGTAGCGACCGTTTTAGGTTGAACTCAGCACTTCATCGTGACGTTTGAGGGATTTCGGCCATTTTTTGAAAGAATGAAATTGAGCGAAACTTTTGCACACGGTGTCCGTTTTGGGCCCATAAGTACTTTTTGGAATTGTAGCGACCGTTTTAGGTTGAACTCAGCACTTCATCGTGACGTAAGAGGGATTTTGGCCATTTTTCGAAAGAATGACCACTCGCATATTTAGAACGCTTGGAGAGTCGACGGACGAAGAATTGAGCGTAACTTTTGCACACGGTGTCCGTTTTGGGCCCATAAGTACTTTCTAGAAATGTAGCGACCATTTTAGGTAGAACTCTGCACTTCGTCGTGACGTCAGATGGATTTTGGCCATTTTTCGAAAGAATGAGCACTTGCATATTTGGAACGCTTGGAGAGTCCATGGACGAAGAATTGAGCGTAACTTTTGTACACGGTGTCCGTCTTGGGCCCATAAATACTTTTTGGAAACGTAGCGACCGTTTTGGATTGAACTCACCACTTCGTCATGACGTACGAGGGATTTTGGCCATTTTTGGAAAGATTGAGTACTTGCATATTTGGAACGCTTGGAGAGTCGGCGTATGAAGAATTGAGCGTAACTTTTGCACACGGATTTCGTTGTCGGCCCATAGGTACTTTTTGGAAATGTAGCGACCATTTTGGATTGAACTCACAACTTCATTGTGACGTATTAGGGATTTCGACCTTTTTTTGAAAGAATGAGCACTTGCATATTTGGAACGCTTGGATTGTCGGCGTACGAAGAATTGAGCGTAACTTTTGCACACGGTGTCCGTTTTGGGCCCATAAGTACTTTTTGGAATTGTAGCGACCGTTTTGGATTGAACACACAACTTCATCTTCTCGTGCGAGGGATTTTGGCTATTTTTCCAAAGAATGAGCGCTTGCGTATTTAGAACGACGGGAGAGTCGGCGGACGAATAATTGAGCATAACTTTTGCACACGGTGTTCGTTTTGGGCCCATAAGAACTTTTTAGAAATGTAGCGACCGTTTTAGATTGAAATCACCACTTCGTCGTGACGTATGAGGGATTTCGGCCATTTTTCGAAAGAATGAGCACTTGCATATTTGGAACGCTTGGATTGTCGGCGTACGAAGAATTGAGCGTAACTTTTGCACACGGTATCCGTTTTGGGCCCATAAGTACTTTTTGGAAATGTAGCGACCATTTTGGATTGAACTCACCACTTCATTGTGACGTACGAGGGATTTTACCCATTTTTCGAAAGAATGTGCGCTTGTATATTAAGAACACTTGGAGAGTCAGCGGACGAAGAATTGAGAGTAACTTTTGCGCACGGTGTCCGCTTTGGGCCCATATGAAGTTTTTGGAAATGTAGCGACCGTTTTGAACTGAACTCACCACTTCGTCGTGACGTATGAGGGATTTCGTTGATTTTTCGAAAAAATGAGCACTTGCATATTTAGAACGCTTGGAGAGTCGGCGGACTAAGAATTGAGCGTAACTTTTGTACATGATGTCCGTTTTTGGCCCACGAGAACTTCTTGGAAATGTAGCGACCGTTTTGGATTGAACTCACCCCTTCGACGTGACGTATGAGGGATTTCGATCATTTTTTGAAAGAATGAGCACTTGCATATTTGGAACTCTTGAATTGTCGACGTACGAAGAATTGAGCGTAACTTTTACACATGGTGTCCATTTTGGGCCCATAAGTCCTTTTTGGGAATGTAGCAACCGTTTTGGATTGAACTCACCACTTCTCCGTGACGTAGGATGGATTTCAACCATCTTTCGAAAGAATGAGCACTTGCAAATTTGGAACGCTTGGATTGTCGGCGTGCGAATAATTGAGCGTAACTTTTGCAGACAGTGTACGTTTTGGTCCCATAAGTACTTTCTGGAAATGCAGCTACCGTTTTGTATTGAACAAACAACTTCGCCTTGTCGTGTGAGGAATTTTGGCCATTTTTTGAAAGATTGAGAACTTTCATATTTAGAACGCTTGGAGAGTCGACGGACGAAGAATTGAGCGTAACTTTTGCACACGGTGTCCGTTTTGGGCCCATAAGAACTTTTAGGAAATGTTGCGACCGTTTTGGATTGAACTCTCCACTTCGTCGTGACGTATGAGGGATTTCAGCCATTTTTCGAAAGAATGGGTACTTGCATATTTGGAACGCTTGGATTGTTGGCATACGAAGAATTGAGCGTAAATTTTGCACACGGTGTCCGTTTTGGGCCCATAAGTACTTTTTGGAAATGTAGCGACCGTTTTGGATTGAACACACAACTTCATCTTCTAGTGCGAGGGGTTTTGGCCATTTTTCGAAAGAACGAGCGCTTGCATATTTAGAACGCTTGGAGAGTCGGCGGACGAAGAATTGAGCGTAACTTTTGCACACGGTGTCCATTTTGGGCCCATAAGAACTTTTTGGAAATGTAGCGACCGTTTTGGATTTGCACTCACCACTACGTCCTGACGTATGAGGGATTTTGGCTATTTTTCGAAAGAATGAGCACTTGCATAGTTGGAACGCTTGGATTTTCGGCGTACGAAGAATTGAGCGTAACTTTTACACACGGTGCCCGTTTTGGGCCCATAAGTGCTTTTTGGGAATGTAGCGACCGTTTTGGATTGAACTCACCACTTCATGTTGTCATGCGAGGGATTTTGGCCATTTTTCGAAAGAGTGAGCGCTTTCATAAATAGAACGCTTGGAGAGTCAGCGGATGAAGAGTTGAGCGTAACTTTTGCACACGGTGTCCCTTTTGGGCCCACGAGAACTTTTTGGAAATGTAGCGAACGTTTTGGATTGAACTCACCACTTCATCGTGACGTATGAGGGATTTTAGCCATTGTTTGAAAGAATGAGCACTTGCATATTTGGAATGCTTGGATTGTCGGCGTACGAAGAAATGAGCGTAACTTTTGCACACGGTGTCCGTTTTGGGCCCATAAGAGCTTTTTGGAAATGTAGCGACCGTTTTGGATTGAACTCACCTCTTTGTCGTGACGTACGAGGGACTTTCGCGATTTTTCGAAAGAATGAGCACTTGTATATTTAGAACGCTTGGATTGTCGACGGACTAAGAATTGAGCGTAACTTTTGCACACGGTGTCCGTTTCTAGCCTACGAACTTTTTGGAAATGTAGCGACCGTTTTGGATTGAACTCACCACTTCATCGTGACGTATGAGGGATTTCGGCCATTTTTCGAAAGAATGAGCACTTGCATATTTGGAACGCTTGGATTGTTGACGTACGAAGAATTGAGCGTAACTTTTTTGCACGGTGTCCAGTTTGGGCCCATAAGTACTTTTTGGGAATGTAGCGACCATTTTGGATTGAACTCACCACTTCATCGTGACGTATGAGGGATTTCGGTCATTTTTCGAAAGAATGACCACGTGCATATTTGGGACGCTCGGATTGTCGACGTACGAATAATTGAGCGTAAATTTTGCACACGGTGTCCGTTTTGGTCCCATAAGTACTTTTTGGAAATGAAGCGACCGTTTTGGATTGAACACACAACTTCATCTTGTCGTGCGAGGGATTTTGGCCATTTTTCGAAAGATTGAGCACTAGCATATTTAGAACGCTTGGAGAGTCGGTGGACGAAGAATTTAGCGTAACTTTTACACACGGTGTCCGTTTTGGGCCCATAAGTACTTCTTGGAAATGTAGCGACCGTTTTGGATTGAACTCACCACTTCGTCGTGACGCATGAGGGATTTCGGCCATTTTTCGAAAGAATGAGTACTTGCATATTTGGAACGCTTGGATTGTCGGCGTACGAAGAATTGAGCATAACTTTTGCACACGGTGTCCGTTTTGGGCCCATAAGTACTTTTTGGAAATGTAGCGACCCGTTTGGATTGAACACACAACTTAATCTTCTCGTACGAGGGATTTTGGCCATTTTCAGAAAGATTGAGAACTTGCATATTTAGAACGCTTGGAGAGTCGGCGGACGAAGAATTGAGCGTAACTTTTGCACACGGTGTACCTTTTGGGCCCATAAGAACTTTTAGGAAATGTTGCGACCATTTTGGATTGAACTCTCCACTTCGTCGTGACGTATGAGGGATTTCGACCGTTTCTCAAGAGAATGAGTACTTGCATATTTGGAACGCTTGGATTGTTGGCGTACGAAGAATTGAGCGTAAATTTTGCACACGGTGTTCGTTTTGGGCCAATAAGTACTTTTTGGAAATGTAGCGACCGTTTTGGATTGAACACACAACTTCATCTTCTTGTGCGAGGGATTTTGGCCATTTTTCGAAAGAACGAGCGCTTGCGTATTTAGAACGCTTGGAGAGTCGACGGACGAAGAATTGAGCGTAACTTTTGCACACGGTGTCCGTTTTGGGCCCATAAGTACTTTCTAGAAATGTAGCGATCGTTTTAGGTAGAACTCAGCACTTCGTCGTGACGTAAGATGGATTTTGGCCACTTTTCGAAAGAATGAGCACTTGCATATTTGGAACGCTTGGAGAGTCGGCGGACGAAGAATTGAGCATAACTTTTGCACACGGTGTCCGTCTTTGGCCCATAAGTACTTTTTGGAAACGTAGCGACCGTTTTGGATTGAACTCACCACTTCGTCATGACGTACGAGGGATTTTGGCCATTTTTGGAAAGATTGAGCACTTGCATATTTGGAACGCTTGGAGAGTCGGCGTATGAAGAATTGAGCGTAACTTTTGCATACGGTTTCCGTTGTCGGCCCATAGGTACTTTTTGGAAATGTAGCGACCGTTTTGGATTGAACTCACAACTTCATTGTGACGTATGAGGGATTTTGGCCATTTTTTGAAAGAATGAGCACTTGTATATTTGGAACGCTTGGAAAGTCGGCGTACGACGAATTGGGCGTAACTTTTGTAGACAGTGTCCGTTTTGGGCCCATAAGTAATTTTTGGAAATGTAGCGACTGTTTTGGATTGAACTCACCACTTCGTCGTGACGTATTAGGGATTTCGACCATTTTTTGAAAGAATGAGCACTTGCATATTTGGAACGCTTGGATTGTCGGCGTACGAAGAATTGAGCGTAACTTTTGCACACGGTGTCCGTTTTGGGCCCATAAGTACTTTTTGGAATTGTAGTGACCGTTTTGGATTGAACACACAACTTCATCTTCTCGTGCGAGGGATTTTGGCTATTTTTCGAAAGAATGAGCGCTTGCGTATTTAGAACGACGGGAGAGTCGACGGACGAAGAATTGAGCATAACTTTTGCACACGGTGTTCGTTTTGGGCCGATAAGAACTTTTTGGAAATGTAGCGACCGTTTTGGATTGAAATCACCACTTTGTCATGACGTATGAGGGATTTCGGCCATTTTTCGAAAGAATGAGCACTTGCATATTTGGAACGCTTGGATTGTCGGCATACGAAGAATTGAGCGTAACTTTTGCATACGACGTCCGCTTTGGGCCCATAAGTACTTTTCGAAAATGTAGCGACCGTTTTGGATTGAATTCACGACTTTGTCGTGACGTATGAGGGATTTCGGCCATTTTTCGAAAGAATGAGCGCTTGTATATTAAGAACACTTGGAGAGTCAGCGGACGAAGAATTGAGAGTAACTTTTGCACACGGTGTCCGCTTTGGGCCCATATGAAGTTTTTGGAAATATAGCGACCGTTTTGAACTGAACTCACCACTTTGTCGTGACGTACGAGGGATTTTGTTGATTTTTCGAAAAAATGAGCACTTGCATATTTAGAACGCTTGGAGAGTCGGCGGACTAAGAATTGAGCGTAACTTTTGCACACGATGTCCGTTTTTGGCCCACAAGAACTTTTTGGAAATGTAGCGACCGTTTTGGATTGAACTCACCACTTCATCGTGATGTATTAGGGATTTCGACCAGTTTTTGAAAGAATGAGCAGTTGCATATTTGGAACGCTTGGATTGTCGGCGTACGAAGAATTGAGCGTAACTTTTGCACACGGTGTCCGTTTTGGGCCCATAAGTACTTTTTGGAATTGTAGCGACCGTTTTGGATTGAACACACAACTTCATCTTCTCGTGCGAGGGATTTTGCCTATTTTTAGAAAGAATGAGCACTTGCGTATTTAGAACGACGGGAGAGTCGATGGACGAAGAATTGAGCATAACTTTTGCACACGGTGTTCGTTTTGGGCCCATAAGAACTTTTTGGAAATGTAGCGACCGTTTTGGATTGAAATCACCACTTTGTCGTGACGTATGAGGGATTTCGGCCATTTTTCGAAAGAATGAGCACTTGCATATTTGGAACGCTTGGATAGTCGGCGTCCAAAGAATTGAGCGTTATTTTTGCACACGGTATCCGTTTTGGGCCCATAAGTACTTTTTGGAAATGTAGCGACCTTTTTGGATTGAACTCACAACTTCGTCGTGACGTACGAGGGATTTTGCCCATTTTCGAAAGAATGAGCGCTTGTATATTAAGAACACTTGGAGAGTCAGCGGATGAAGAATTGAGAGTAACTTTTGCACACGGTGTCCGCTTTGGGCCCAAATGAAGTTTTTGGAAATGTAGCGACCGTTTTGAACTGAACTCACCACTTCGTCGTGACGTACGAGGGATTTTGTTGATTTTTCGAAAAAATGAGCACTTACATTTTAGAACGCTTGGAGAGTCGGCGGACTAAGAATTGAGCGTAACTTTTGCACACGATGTCCGTTTTTGGCCCACAAGAACTTTTTGGAGATGTAGCGACCGTTTTGGATTGAACTCCCCCCTTCGTCGTGACGTATGAGGGATTTCAGCCATTTTTCGAAAGAATGAGCGCTTGCATATTTGGAACGCTTGGATTGTCGGCGTACGAAGAATCGAGCGTAACTTTTGCACACGGTGTCCGTTTTGGGTCCATAAGAACGTATGAAGAATTGAGCGTAACTTTTACACATGGTGTCCATTTTGGGCCCATAAGTACTTTTTGGAAAAGAATGAGCACTTGCATATTTGGAACGCTTGGATTGTCGGCGTACGAAGAATCGAGCGTAACTTTTGCACACGGTGTCCGTTTTGGGTCCATAAGAACGTATGAAGAATTGAGCGTAACTTTTACACATGGTGTCCATTTTGGGCCCATAAGTACTTTTTGGAAAAGAATGAGCACTTGCATATTTGGAACGCTTGGATTGTCGGCGTACGAAGAATCGAGCGTAACTTTTGCACACGGTGTCCGTTTTGGGTCCATAAGAACGTATGAAGAATTGAGCGTAACTTTTACACATGGTGTCCATTTTGGGCCCATAAGTACTTTTTGGAAAAGAATGAGCACTTGCATATTTGGAACGCTTGGATTGTCGGCGTGCGAATAATTGAGCGTAACTTTTGCAGACAGTGTACGTTTTAGTCCCATAAGTACTTTCTGGAAATGCAGCTACCGTTTTGTATTGAACAAACAACTTCGTCTTGTCGTATGAGGGATTTTGGCCATTTTTTGAAAGAATGAGCACTTGCATATTTGGAACGCTTGGATTGTCGGCGTACGAAGAATCGAGCGTAACTTTTGCACACGGTGTCCGTTTTGGGTCCATAAGAACTTTTAGGAAATGTTGCGACCGTTTTGGATTGAACTCTCCACTTCGTCGTGACGTATGTGGGATTTCAGCCATTTTTCGAAAGAATGAGTACTTGCATATTTGGAACGCTTGGATTGTTGGCGTACGAAGAATTGAGCGTAAATTTTGCATACGGTGTCCGTTTTGGGCCCATAAGTACTTTTTGGAAATGTAGCGACCGTTTTGGATTGAACACAAAACTTCATCTTCTAGTGCGAGGGATTTTGGCCATTTTTCGGAAGAACGAGCGCTTGCATATTTAGAACGCTTGGAGAGTCGGCGGACGAAGAATTGAGCATAACTTTTGCACACGGTGTCCATTTTGGGCCCATAAGAACTTTTTGGAAATGTAGCGACCGTTTTGGATTTGCACTCACCACTGCGTCCTGACGTATGAGGGATTTTGGCTATATTTCGAAAGAATGAGCACTTGCATAGTTGGAACGCTTGGATTGTCGGCGTACGAAGAATTGAGGGTAACTTTTACACACGGTGTCCATTTTGGGCCCAAAAGTGCTTTTTGGGAATGTAGCGACCGTTTTGGATTGAACTCACCACTTCGTCATGACGTACGAGGGATTTTGGCCATTTTTGGAAAGATTGAGCACTTGCATATTTGGAACGCTTGGAGAGTCGGCGTATGAAGAATTGAGCGTAACTTTTGCACACGGTGTCCGTTTTGGGCCAATAAGTACTTTTTGGAAATGTAGCGACCGTTTTGGATTGAACACACAACTTCATCTTCTTGTGCGAGGGATTTTGGCCATTTCTCGAAAGAACGAGCGCTTGCGTATTTAGAACGCTTGGAGAGTCGGCGGACGAAGAATTGAGCGTAACTTTTGCACACGGTGTCCGTTTTGGGCCCATAAGTACTTTCTAGAAATGTAACGACCGTTTTAGGTAGAACTCAGCCCTTCGTCGTGACGTAAGATGGATTTTGGCCACTTTTCGAAAGAATGAGCACTTGCATATTTGGAACGCTTGGAGAGTCGGCGGAGGAAGAATTGAGCGTAACTTTTGTACACGGTGTCCGTTTTGGGCCCATAAGAACTTTTCGGAAATGTAGCGACCGTTTTGAACTGAACTCACCACTTCGTCGTGACGTATTCGTTTTGGATTGAACACACAACTTCATCTTCTCGTACGAGGGATTTTGGCTATTTTTTGAAATAATGAGCGCTTGCGTATTTAGAACGCTTGGAGAGTCGGCGGAGGAAGAATTGAGCGTAACTTTTGTACACGGTGTCCGTTTTGGGCCCATAAGAACTTTTCGGAAATGTAGCGACCGTTTTGAACTGAACTCACCACTTCGTCGTGACGTATTCGTTTTGGATTGAACACACAACTTCATCTTCTCGTACGAGGGATTTTGGCTATTTTTTGAAATAATGAGCGCTTGCGTATTTAGAACGCTTGGAGAGTCGGCGGAGGAAGAATTGAGCGTAACTTTTGTACACGGTGTCCGTTTTGGGCCCATAAGAACTTTTCGGAAATGTAGCGACCGTTTTGAACTGAACTCACCACTTCGTCGTGACGTATTCGTTTTGGATTGAACACACAACTTCATCTTCTCGTACGAGGGATTTTGGCTATTTTTTGAAATAATGAGCGCTTGCGTATTTAGAACGCTTGGAGAGTCGGCGGAGGAAGAATTGAGCGTAACTTTTGTACACGGTGTCCGTTTTGGGCCCATAAGTACTTTTTGGAATTGTAGCGACCGTTTTGGATTGAACACACAACTTCATCTTCTCGTGCGAGGGATTTTGGCTATTTTTTGAAATAATGAGCGCTTGCGTATTTAGAACGACGGGAGAGTCGACGGACGAAGAATTGAGCATAACTTTTGCACACGGTGTTCGTTTTGGGCCCATAAGAACTTTTTGGAAATGTAGCGACCGTTTTGAACTGAACTCACCACTTCGTCGTGACGTACGAGGGATTTTGTTGATTTTTCAAAAAAATGAGCACTTGCATATTTAGAACGCTTGGAGAGTCGGCGTCCGAAGAATTGAGCGTAACTTTTGCACACGGTATCCATTTTGGGCCCATAAGTACTTTTTGGAAATGTAGCGACC
>NW_019233191.1:1553-2553 GCF_002742605.1 Olea europaea var. sylvestris | reverse complement strand
CACCCATTCATGCAACATTAAACGTGTAGTGCCTATGCTATCATGCGAAATATGATCGATGACCTACGAAACAAACTAAACTCGAACAAATTCCTAAACTAATGCAATGCAATAAAATAAATTTAAGGATACAGTGGGTTGCCTCGCACTCAGCGCTAGGTTATAGTCGATAGCTCGACTTTACCGTATTGCGTTATTCTGGCGACCCAAGATGGACGGTAGACTTGTCCTTTGAGAAATCACCGCCCCAATAGTGCTTCAAACGCTGTCCATTAAATTTGAATGTCCCCTTGCTGTTGTGAGTGATCTCAACCGCTTCATGTGGAAACACTTGTGTAATGCTATATGGACCAGACCATCTCGATCTCAATTTTCCTGGAAACAGTTTAAGCCTGGAGTTGTAGAGTAGCACTTTTTGCCCCCACCTTAAAGTCACGCCTCTGGATATGCATGTCATGCCATTTCTTGGTGCGCGCTTTATAGATCTTTGAGTTCTCGTATGCTTCCATTCTGAGCTCATCCAGTTCATTCAGTTGTAACAGCCGTTTTTCACCCGCAGCCTTCAAATCCAAGTTCAACTTCTTCATTGCCCAGTAGGCATGATGTTCGATCTCAAGAGGTAGGTGACATGCTTTCCCAAAAACCAGTCGATATGGTGACATTCCTATAGGGGTCTTGAATGCAGTCCTGTAGGCCCACAAGGCATCATCCAGTTTCTTTGACCAATCCTTTCGTGATGAGTTGACTGTGACTTCGAGTATTCGCTTCAATTGCCTATTGGATACTTCGACCTGTCCGCTGGTTTGGGGATGGTATGCGGTGGCTATACGGTGCTTAAAGCCATATTTCGCTAACAACTGCTCGAACTGACGATTGCAGAAATGTGTGCCCCGTCACTGATTATGGCTCTTGATGTTCCAAACCGGGTAAAAATGTTCTTCTTTAAAAACTCAATCACCACTTTCCCATCATTAGTAGGTAGTGCAACAGCCTCGACCCA
>NW_019233191.1:0-818 GCF_002742605.1 Olea europaea var. sylvestris | reverse complement strand
TAGTGGCATAATTTAACTGAGCATCGTTCAAAGTCTTACTTGCATAGTAGATCACGTGAAATACCTTATTCCTTCGTTGACCCAACACGGCTCCCACAGCATAATCACTGGTGTCACACATTAATTCAAATGACAGATTCCAATCCGGTGTGATAATTACAGGTGCTGAAGTTAACTTCTCTTTCAAAGTGTTAAAGGCCTGCAGACACTCATCAGTAAACTCAAATGTGGATTCCTTCATCAATAAACAGCACAGAGGTTTGGTAATTTTTGAGAAATCCTTGATGAATCTTCTATAGAACCCTGCATGACCAAGAAAACTACGAACACCTTTTACTGATGTAGGTGGATGTAGTTTCTCGATTACTTGAATCTTTGCTCTATCCACTTCAATGCCCTTCGCCAAGATTCGATGCCCTAGTACGATGCCTTCTTGTACCATAAAGTGACATTTCTCTCAATTCAACACCAAATTGGTCTCCGTACACCGTTGTAGCACAAAACTTAGATGCTCCAAGCACTCATCAAATGAAGATCCAAACACAGAGAAGTCATCCATGAATGCCTCGATGAATTTCTCAATCATGTCTGAGAAAATAGCCATCATGCAGCGCTGAAAGGTAGCGGGAGCGTTGTATAATCCAAATGGCATCCTTCTGTATGCAAAGGTGCCATAGGGGCAAGTGAAAGTGGTCTTCTCCTGATCGTCTGGTGCCATCGGAATCTTATTATACTCGGAGTACCCATCTAGGAAACAGTAGTGCGAATGCCCTGCTAATCTCTCCAGCATCTGATCAATGAACGGTAATGGAAAGTGA
>NW_019233190.1:0-2553 GCF_002742605.1 Olea europaea var. sylvestris | reverse complement strand
TTGATTTCATGATAACTTCAGGTTTTTTCGTTTTTGGCGAATTGCTAGGCTAATTCAATTGGAATCAAGCCAATGAAGAGTCATTTTTGATTTCAGGATAACTTTGGGTTTGTTCATTTTTGGCGACTTGCTAGTCTAATTGGATTGGAATCGATCCACTGAAAAGTAATTTTTGATTTCATGATAACATCGGGTTTGTTCGTTTTTTGCGAATTGCTAGTTTAATTCGATTGTAATCTAGCCAATGAAGAGTGGTTTTTGATTTCTTGATAACTTCGGGTGTGTTCATTTTTCCCAAATTGCAAGTCTAATTCGATTGGAATCGAGCCAATGAAAAGAGGGTTTTGATTTCATGATAACTTCGGGTCTGTTCGTTTTTGGCGAATAGCTAGTCTAATTCGATTTGAATCGAGCCAATGAAAAGTGGTTTTTGATTTCATGATAACTTCGAGTTTGTTCATTTTTCACGAATCGCTAGTCTAATTCGATTGGAATCGAGCCAATGAAAAGTGGTTTTTGATTTCATGATAATTTCGGGTTTGTTCGTTCTTGGTGAATGGCTAGTCTAATTCGATTGGAATCGAGCCAATGAAAAGTGGTTTTTTATTTCATGATAACTTAGGATTTCTTGTCCATGGCGAATTGCTAGTCTAATTCGTTTGGAATCGAGCGAGTGAAAAGTGGTTTTTTATTTCATGACAACTTCAGATTTGTTCATTTTTGGCGAATTACTAGTCTAATTCGATTGGAATCGAGCCAATGTAAAGTGATTTTTTATTTCATGATAGCTTCGGGCTTGTTCATTTTTGGTGAATTGAGTTGTTAGCCTAATTCGATTGGAATCGAGCCAATGAAATGTGGTTTTCGATTTCATGATAACTTAGGATTTCTTCGTTCGTGGCGAATTGCTAGTCTAATTCATTTGGAATCGAGCGAATGAAAAGTGATTTTTGATTTTGTGAAAACTTCAGGTTTGTTCATTTTTGGCGAATTGCTTGTCTTCGATAAGAATCAAACCAATGAAAAGCGATTTTTGATTTCACGATAACTTCGGGTTTGTTCGTTTTTGGGGAATCGTTTGTCTAATTAGATTGGAATTGATCCAATGAAATGTGGTTTTCGATTTCATGATAACTTAGGATTTGTTCGTTCTTGGCGAATTGCTAGTCTAATTCGTTTGGATTCGAGCGAATGAAAAGTGGTTATAGATTCCGTGATAACTTTTGGTGTGTTCGTTATTGGAGAATTACTAGTCTAATTCGATTTGAATCAAACCATTGATAAGTGATTTTTGATTTCATGATAACTTCGGGTTTGTTCATTTTTGGCGAATTGCTAGTCTAATTCGATTGGAATCGAACCAGTGAAAAGTGATTTTTCATTTCATAATAAATCGGGTTTGTTCATTTTTGGCGAATTGCTAGTCTAATTCAATTGGAATGGAGCCAATGACAAGTGGTTTTTGATTTCACGATAACTTCAGGTTTGTTCCTTTTTTGGGAATTGCTTGTCCAATTCGATTGGAATCGAGCCAATGAAAAGTGGTTGTGGATTTCATGATAACTTCGGGCTTGTTCATTTTTTTGCAAATTGCTTGACAAATTCAATTGGAATCGATCCACAGAAAAGTGGTTTTTAATTTCATGATAAGTTCGGGTTTGTTCATTTTTGGCGAATCGCTAGTCTAATTCGATTTGAATTGAGGCAATGAAAAGAGGGTTTTGATTTCACGATAACTTCGGGTTTGTTCATTTTTGGAGAATTGCTGATCTAATTCAATCGGAATCGAGCCAATGAAAAGTGGTTTTTGATTTCCTGATGAGGTCAGCTTTGTTTGTTTTTGACGAATTACTAGTCTAATTCTATTGGAATCGAGCCAATGAAAAGTGGTTTTTGATTTCATGACAACTTCATATTTGTTCATTTTTGGCGAATTGCTAGTCTGATTCAAATTGAATCGAGCCAATCAAAAGTGATTTTTGATTTCATGATAACTTCGGGTTTGTTCGCTTTTGGCGAATTGCCAGTCTAAGTTGATTGGAATTGAGCCAACAAAACGTGGTTTTCGATTTCATGATAACTTGGGATTTGTTCGTTCTTGGCGAATTGCTAGTCTAATTCGTTGGGGAATCGTTTGTCTAATTCAGTCGGAATCGATCCAATGAAATGTGGTTTTCGATTTCATGATAACTTAGGATTTGTTCGTTCTTGGCGAATTGCTAGTCTAATTCGTCTAGAATCAAGCGAATGAAAAGTGGTTTTTGATTTCATTGTAACTTTAGGTTTGTTCATTTTTGGTGAATTGCTAGGCTAATTCAATTGGAATCAAGCCAATGAAGAGTGATTTTTGATCTCATGATAATTTCGGGTTTGTTCATTTTTTGCTAATTGCTAGTCTAATTCGATTGGAATCGATCCACTGAAAAATTATTTTTGATTTCATTATAACTTCGGGTCTATTCATCTTTTCCGAATTGCTAGTCTAATTTGACTGTAATCGAGCCAATGAAAAGTGGTTTTTGATTTCTTGATAACTTTGGGTGTGCTCGTTTT
>NW_019233189.1:0-2554 GCF_002742605.1 Olea europaea var. sylvestris | reverse complement strand
TGAGGGTAACTTTTGCACACTGTGTCCGTTTTTGGCCCATAAGTACTTTTTGGAAATGTAGCGGTCGTTTTGGATTGAACTCATCACTTCGTCGTGACGTATGAGGGATTTCGGCCATTTTTCGAAAGAATGAGCACTTACATATTTGGAACGCTTGGATTGTTGACGTACGAAAAATTGAGGGTAACTTTTGCACCCGGTGTCCGTTTTGGGCCCGTAAGTTGTTTTTGTAAATGTAGCGACCATTATGGATTGAACTCACCACTTCATCCTGACGTATGAGGGATTTCGGCCATTTTTCGAAAGAATGAGCACTTAAATATTTGGAACGCTTGGATTGTCGGCGTACGAAGAATTGAGCGTAACTTTTGCACACGGTGTCCGGTTTTGGCCCGTAAGAACTTTTTGGAAATGTAGCGACCGTTTTTGATTGAACTCACCACTTTCATCGTGATGTATGATGGATTTTGGCCATTTTTCGAAAGAGTGAGCACTTGCATATTTGGAACGCTAGGATTGTCGGCGTACGAAGAATTGAGCATAACTTTTGCACACGATGTCCGTTTTGGGCCCACAAGAACTTTTTGGAAATGTAGTTACTGTTTTGGATTGAACTCACCACTTTATCGCGACGTATGAGGGATTTTGGCAATTTTTTGAAAGTGTGAGCACTTGCATATTTGGAACGCTTGGATTGTCGGCGTACGAAGAATTGAGCGCAACTTTTGCAGACGGTGTCCGTTTTAGGTCCGTAAGTACTTTTTGGAAATGTAGCGACCGTTTTAGATTGAGCTCACCACTTCGTCGTGATGTACGAGGGATTTCGACCATTTTTCGAAAGAATGAGCAGTTGCGTATTTGGAATGCTTGGATTGTCGACGTACGAAGAATTGAGGGTAACTTTTGCACACTGTGTCCGTTTTTGGCCCATAAGTACTTTTTGGAAATGTAGCGGTCGTTTTGGATTGAACTCACCACTTCTTCGTGACGTATGAGGGATTTTGGCCATTTTTCGAAAGAATGAGCACTTAAATATTTGGAACGCTTGGATTGTCGACGTACGAAAAATTGAGCGTAACTTCGGCACCCGGTGTCCGTTTTGGGCCCGTAAGTAGTTTTTGGAAATGTAGCGACCGTTATGGATTGAACTCACCAATTCATCCTGACGTATGAGGGATTTCGGCCATTTTTCGAAAGAGTGAGCACTTGCATATTTGGAACGCTAGGATTGTCGACGTACGAAGAATTGAGCATAACTTTTGCACACGATGTCCGCTTTGGGCCCACAAGAACTTTTTAGAACTGTAGTTACCGTTTTGGATTGAACTCACCATTCGCCGTGACGTATGAGGGATTTCGGCCATTTTTCGAAAGTATGAGCACTTGCAAATTTGGAACGCTTGGATTGTCAGCGTACGAAGAACTGAGCGCAACTTTTGCAGACGATGTCCGTTTTGGGCCCGTAAGTACTTTTTGGAAATGTAGCGACCGTTTTAGATTGAGCTCACCACTTCGTCGTGACGTACGAGGGATTTCAACCATTTTTTGAAAGAATGAACACTTGCGTATTTGGAATGCTTGGATTGTCGACGTACGAAGAATTGAGGGTAACTTTTGCACACTGTGTCCGTTTTTGGCCCGTAAGTACTTTTTCGAAATGTAGCGGTCGTTTTGGATTGAACTCACCACTTCGTCATGATGTATGAGGGATTTCGGCCATTTTTCGAAAGAGTGAGCACTTGCATATTTGGAACGCTTGGATTGTCAGCGTACGAAGAATTGGGCGTAACTTTTGCACCTGGTGTCCGTTTTGGGCCCGCAAGTACTTTTTGGAAATGTAGCGACCGTTTTGGATTGAACTAACCAATTCGTCGTGACGTATGAGGGATTTTGGCCATTTTTCGAAAGAGTGAGCACTTGCATATTTGGAACGCTTGGATTGTCGGCGTACGAAGAATTGAGCGTAACTTTCGCTGACGTTGTCCGTTTTGGGCCCATAAGAACTTTTTGGAAATGTAGCGACCGTTTTGGATTGAAGTCACGACTTCATCGTGACGTACGAGGGATTTCAACCATTTTTTGAAAGTGTGAGCACTAGCATATTTGGAAAGATTGGATTGTCGACGTACGAAGAATTGAGCGTAACTTTTGCACACGGAGTCCGTTTTAGGCCCGTAAGTACTTTTTGAAAATGTAGCGACCGTTTAAGATTGAACTCACAACTTCATCGCGACGTACGAGAGATTTCAGCCATTTTTCGAAAAAATGAGCACTTGCATATTTGGAACGCTTGGATTGTCGGCGTACGAAGAATTGAGCGTAACTTTTTCACACGGTGTCCGTTTTGGGACCATAAGTACTTTTTGGAAATGTAGCGACCGTTTTGGCTTGAAGTCACGACTTCATCGTGACATACGAGGGATTTTAGCCATTTTTCGAAAGTATGAGCACTAGCATATTTGGAACGCTTGATTGTCGGCGTACGAAGAATTGAGTGCAACTTTTGCAGACGGTGTCCGTTTTGGGTCCGTAAGTACTTTTTGGAAATGTAGCG
>NW_019233188.1:0-2554 GCF_002742605.1 Olea europaea var. sylvestris | reverse complement strand
GAATCGATCGTAACTTTTGAAAACGGCGTCCGTTTTGGGGCCATAAGTACTTTTCTAAAATGTAGCGACCATTTTGGATTAAAGTCACGACTTCATCATGACATACGAAGGATTTTATCCATTTTTAGAAAGAATGAGCATTTACATATTTGGAACGCTCGGAGAGTCGGCGTACGAAGAATTGAGCGTAACTTTTGCACACGGTGTCCGTTTTGGGCCCATAAGTACTTTTTGGAAATGCAGCGACCGTTTTGGATTAAACTCACCACTTCATCGTGACGTATGAGGGATTTGGACCATTTTTCGAAAGAATACGCACTTGCATATTTGGAAAGCATGGAGGGTTGGTGTACGAAGAATTGAGCGTAACTTTTGCACACGGTGTCCGTTTTGGGCCCATAAGTACTTTTTGGAAATGTAGCGGCCGTTTTGGATTGAACTCACGACTTCTTCGTGAAGCACCAGGGATTTCGGCCATTTTTAGAACGAATGAGCGCTTGCATATATTGAACGCTTGGAGAGTTGACGTACGAAGAATTGAGCGAACTTTTGCACATGGTTTTCGTTTTGGGCCCATAAGTACTTTTTGAAAATGCAGCGACCGTTTTGGATTGAACTCACCCCTTCATCACGACGTACGAGGGATTTCGGCCATTTATCGAAAGAATGAGCATTTGCATGTTTGGAATGCCTGGAGAGTCGGCATACGAAGAATCGAGCTTAACTTTTGTACACAGTGTCCGTTTTGGGCCCATAAGTACTTTTTGGAATTGCAGCGACAGTTTTGGATTGATCTCACCACTTCGTCGGGACGTATGATGGATTTCAGCCATTTCTCAAAAGAATGAGCACTTGCATATTTGGAACGCTTGGAGGGTCGGTGTACTAAGAATTGAGCATAACTTTTGCAGACGGTGTCTGTTTTGGGCCCATAAGCACTTTTTGGAAATGCAGCAACCATTTTGGATTGAACTCACCACTTCGTCGCGACGTATTGGGGATTTTAGCCATTTCTCGAAAGAATGAGCACTTGCATATTTGGAACGCTTGGAGATTCGGCGGACGAAGAATTGAGCGTAACTTTTGCACACGGTGTCCATTTTGGGCCCATAAGTACTTTTTGGAAATGTAGCGACCGTTTTGGATTGAACTCACCACTTCATCGTGACGTACGAGGGATTTTCGAAAGAATGAGCACTTGCATATTTGGAACGCATGGAGAGTCGGCGTACGTAGAATTGAGCCTAACTTTCGCACACGGTGCTCGTTTTGGACCCATAAGTACTTTTTGGAAATGTAGCGACCGTTTTGGATTGAACTCACCACTTCGTCGTGACGTATGATGGATTTCAGCCATTTCTCGAAAGAATGAGCACTTGCATATTTGGAACGCTTGGAGGGTCGGCTAACGAAGAATTGAGCTTAACTTTTGCACACAGTGTCCGTTTTGGGCCCATAAGTACTTCTTGGAAATGAATCGACTGTTTTGGATTGAACTCACCACTTCGTCGGGACGTATGAGGGATTTCAGCCATTTTTTGAAAGAATGAGCGCTTTCAAATTTGGAATGCACGGATTGTCGGCGTACGTAGAATCGAGCGTAACTTTTGAAAACGGTCTCCGTTTTGGGCACATAAGTACTTTTTGGAAATACTGCGACCGTTTTGATTTGAACTCACCACTTCGGCGTGACATACGAGGGATTTTGGTCATTTTTAGAAGGAATGAGCACTTGCATATTTGGAAAGCTTGGAGGGTCGGCGTACGAAGAATTGAGCGTAACTTTTGCACATGGTGTCCGTTTTGGGCCCATAAGTACTTTTTGGAAATGTAGCGGTCGTTTTGGATTGAACTCACGACTTCTTCGTGAAGTACTAGGGATTTCGGCCATTTTTAGAAAGAATGAGCACTTGCATATTTGGAACGCTTAGAGAGTCGACGTACGAAGAATTGAGCGAACTTTTGCACATGGTTCCGTTTTGGGCCCATAAGCACTTTTTGGAAATGCAGCGACCGTTTTGGATTGAACTCACCACTTCCTCGCGACATACGAGGGATTTCGGCCATTTTTCAAAAGATGAGCACTTTCAAATTTGGAATGCTCGGATCGTCGGCGTACGAAGAATTTAGCGTAACTTTTGCACACGGTATCCGTTTTGGGCCCATAAGTACTTTTTGAAAATGCAGGGACTATTTTGGATTGAACTCACCACTTCGTCGTGACGTATGAGGGATTTCGGCCATTTTTTGAAAGAATGAGCACTTGCATATTTGGAATGCTGAGAGGGGTCGGCGTACGAAGAATTGAGCGTAACTTTTGCACACGGTGTCCGTTTTGGGCCCGTAAGTACTTTTTGGAAATGCAGTGACCATTTTGGATTGAACTCAAAACTTCGTCATGACGTACGAGGGATTTCAGCCATTTTTAGAAAGAATGAGCGCTTGCATATTTGGAACGCTTGGAGAGTCGACGTATGAAGAATTGAGCGTAACTTTTTCACATGGTGTCTGTTTTGGGCCCATAAGTACTTTTTGGAAATGCAACAACTGTTTT
>NW_019233187.1:0-2554 GCF_002742605.1 Olea europaea var. sylvestris | reverse complement strand
GTCTTAGTGCCACTAAGGTGTTTAAAATTATTTGACATTCTACAGAATAATTGTTTGAAATTTGTATTGTCAAACAGGATAATTTCATGTAGCAAAGTGTAAACTAAAGTATACGCCATAGTGCACGTGTAGCAAGGTTCTTACCGATTGAACTTTGCTATTCGTACACTAATTTTTGACACGTTGTTTGACACTTGCATTGTTGTCAAGTGTCAATTGGATAGGAAAATTGTTTTAAATTTATACTGTCAAATAGGGTAATGTCACATAGCAAAGTGTAAACTGAAGTATACACCATAGTGTACTATAGCAAGGTACTGACTGATTGAACTTTGACATTTGTACATTGATTTTTGACACGTTGGTTGACACTCGCATTGTTGTCAAGTATCAATTTGATGGGAAAATTGTTTGAAATTTAAACTATCCAACCAGGTAACGTCACGTGGCAAAGTGTAAACTAAAGTGTACACCATAGTGTACGTGTAACAAGGTTCTTACCGATTGAACTTTGCTTTTCGTACACTTATTTTTGACACATTGGTTGACACTTGCATTGTTGTGAAGTGTCAATTGGATGGGAAAGTTGTTTGAAATTTAAACTATCCAGTTTGGTAATGTGACGTGGCAAAGTGTAAACTAGAGTGTACATGTCGCAATGTTCTTATCGTTTGAACTTTGCTATTCGTACACTAACTTTTGACACATTGTTTGACGCTTGCATTGTTGTCAAGTATCAATTGGATGGAAAATTTGTTTGAAATTTAAACTATCCAACCAGGTAATGTCACGTGGCAAAATGCAAACTAAAGTGTACACCATAGTGTACGTGTAGCAAGGTTCTTAGCGATTGAACTTTGCTATTCGTACACTAATTTTGACACGTTGGTCGACACTTGCATTGTTGTCAAGTGTCAATTGGATGGGAAAATTGTTTGAAATTTAAACTGCCCAGTAGGGTAATGTCATGTGGCAAAGTGTAAACTAAAGTATACACCATAGTGTACGTGTAGCAGGGTTCTTACTGATTGAAATTTGCTATTCGAACACTGATTTTTAACACGTTGTTTGACACTTGCATTGTTGTCCAGTGTCAATTAGGTGGAAAAAACTGTTTGAAATTTATATTGTCAAACAGGGTAATGTCACATAGCAAAGTGTAAACTAAAGTGTATACCATAGTCTACGTGTAGCAAGGTTCTTACTGATTGCTAGTTTTTGACACATTGGTTGACACTTACATTGTTGTGAAGTGTCAATTGGATGGGAAATTGTTTGAAATTTAAACTATCCAACCGGGTAATGTCATGTGGCAAAGTGTGAACTTAAGTATACACCATACTGCTCATGTCACAAGGTTCTTACCGATTGAAATTTGTTATTCGTACACTAATTGTTGACACGTAGTTTGACACTTGCATTGTTGTCAAGTGTCAATTGGATAGGAAAACTATTTTAAATTTATATTGTCAAACAGGGTAATGTCACGTAGCAAAGTGTAAACTAAAGTGTACAGTGTAGTGTACGTGTTGCAAGGTATTTACCTATTGAACTTTACTATTTGTACATTGATTTTTGACACGTTGGTTGACACTCGCATTGTTGTCAAGTGTCAATCGGATGGGAAAATTTGTTTGAAATTTAAATTATCCAACCGGGTAATGTCACGTGGCAAAATGTAAACTAAAGTGTACACCATAGTGTACGTGTAGCAAGGTTCTTACCGATTGAACTTTACTATTCGTACACTAATTTTTGACACGTTGTTTGACACTTGCATTGTTCTCAAGTGTCAATTGGATAGGAAAATTGTTTTAAATTTATACTGTCAAATAGGGTAATGTCACATAGCAAAGTGTAAACTGAAGTATACACCATAGTGTACTATAGCAAGGTACTGACTGATTGAACTTTGACATTTGTACATTGATTTTTGACACGTTGGTTGACACTCGCATTGTTGTCAAGTATCAATTTGATGGGAAAATTGTTTGAAATTTAAACTATCCAACCAGGTAACGTCACGTGGCAAAGTGTAAACTAAAGTGTACACCATAGTGTACGTGTAACAAGGTTCTTACTGATTGAACTTTGCTTTTCGTACACTTATTTTTGACGCATTGGTTGACACTTGCATTGTTGTGAAGTGTCAATTGGATGGGAAAGTTGTTTGAAATTTAAACTATCCAGTTAGGTAATGTGACGTGGCAAAGTGTAAACTAGAGTGTACATGTCGCAATGTTCTTATCGTTTGAACTTTACTATTCGTACACTAACTTTTGACACATTGTTTGACGCTTGCATTGTTGTCAAGTATCAATTGGATGGAAAATTTGTTTGAAATTTAAACTATCCAACCAGGTAATGTCACGTGGCAAAATGCAAACTAAAGTGTACACCATAGTGTACGTGTAGCAAGGTTCTTAGCGATTGAACTTTTCTATTCGTACACTAATTTTGACGCGTTGGTAGACACTTGCATTGTTGTCAAGTGTCAATTGGATGGGAAAATTGTTTGAAATTTAAACTGCCCAGTAGGGTAATGTCATGTGGC
>NW_019233186.1:0-2554 GCF_002742605.1 Olea europaea var. sylvestris | reverse complement strand
CGCTTGGAGAGTCAACGGACGAAGAATTGAGCGTAACTTTTGCACACGGTGTCCGTTTTGGGCCCATAAGAACTTTTTGGAAACGTAGCGACCCTTTTGGATTGAACTCACCACTTCGTCATGACGTACGAGGAATTTTGGCAATTTTTCAAAAGAATTAGCACTGGCATATTTAGAATGCTTGGAGAGTCGGCGGACGAAGAATTAAGCGTAACTTTTGCACACGGTGTCCGTTTTGGGCCCATAAGTACTTTTTGGAAATGTAGCGACCCTTTTGGATTGAACTCACAACCTCGTCGTGACGTATGAGGGATTTCGGCCATTTTTCGAAAGAATGAGCGCTGGTATATTGAGAACGCTTGGAGAGTCGGCGGACGAAGAATTAAGCGTAACTTTTGCACACGGTGTCCGTTTTGGGCCCATAAGTACTTTTTGGAAATGTAGCGACCCTTTTGGATTGAACTCACAACCTCGTCGTGACGTATGAGGGATTTCGGCCATTTTTCGAAAGAATGAGCGCTGGTATATTGAGAACGCTTGGAGAGTCGGCGGACGAAGACTTGAGCGTAACTTTTGCACACGGTGTCCGTTTTGGGCCCATAAGAACTTTTTGGAAATCTAGCGACCATTTTGGATTGAACACACCACTTCGTCGTGACGTACGAGGGATTTTGGCCTTTTTTTGAAAGAATGAGGACTTGCATATTTAGAACGGTTGGAGAGTCGGCGGACGAAGAATTGAGCGTAACTTTTGCACACGGTGTCCGTTTTTGGCCCATAAGACCTTTTGGAAATGGAGCAACCGTTTTGGATTGAACTCACCACTTCGTCGTGACGTATGGGGGAGTTCAGCCATTTTTCGAAAGAATGCGCACTTGCATATTTGGAACGCTAGGATTGTCGGCGTACGAAGAATTGAGCGTAACTTTTGCACACGGCGTCCATTTTGGGCCCATAAGTACTTTTGGAAATGTAGCGGCCGTTTTGGATTGAACTCACCACTTCGTCGTGACGTACGAGGGATTTTGGCCATTTTTCGAAAGAATAAGCACTTGCATATTTAGAACGCTTGGAGAGTCGGCGGACGAAGAATTGAGCGTAACTTTTGCACACGGTGTCCGTTTTGGGCCCATAAGTACTTTTTGGAAATGTAGCGACCATTTTGGATTGAATTCACGACTTTGTCGTGACGTACGATTGATTTTGGCCTTTTTAGAAGGAATGAGTGCTTGTATATTGAGAACGCTTGGAGAGTCGACGGACGAAGAATTGAGCGTAACTTTTGCACACGGTGTCCGTTTTGGGCCCATAAGAACTTTTTCGAAATGTATCGACCGTTTTGGATTGAACTCACCACATCGTCAGGACGTATGGGGGAGTTAAACCATTTTTCGAAAGAACGAGCACTTGCGTATTTGGAACGCTTGGATTGTCGGCGTACGAAGAATTGAGCGTAACTTTTGCACACGGTGTCCGTATTGGGCCCATAAGTACTTTTTGGAAATGTAGCGATCGTTTTGGATTGAACTCACGACTTCGTCATGACGTACAAGTTATTTTGGCCATTTTTCGAAGGAATGATCGCTTGTATACTGAGAACGCTTGGAGAGTCGGCGGACGAAGAATTCAGCGTAACTTTTGGACACTGTGTCCGTTTTGGGCCCATAAGACCTTTTCGAAATGTGGTGACCGTTTGGGATTGAACTCACCACTTCGTCGTGACATATGTTGGAGTTCAACCATTTTTCAAAAGAATGGGCACTTGCATATTTGGAACGCTAGGATTGTCGGTGTACGAAGAATTGAGCGTAACTTTTGCACACGGTGTCCGTTTTGGGCCCATAAGTACTTTTTGGTAATGTAGCGACCGTTTTGGATTGAACTCACGACTTCGTCGTGACGTACGAGTGATTTTAGCCATTTTTCGAAGGAATGAGCGCTTGTATATTGAGAACGCTTGGAGAGTCGGCGGACGAAAAATTGAGTGTAACTTTTGCACACGGTGTCCGTTTTGGACCCATAAATACTTTTTGGAAATGTAGCGATCGTTTTGGATTGAACTCACGACTTCGTCGTGACGTTCGAGTGATTTTGGCCATTTTTCGAAGGAATGAGCGCTTGTATATTGAGAACGCTTGGATAGTCGACGGACGAAGAATTGAGCGTAACTTTTGCACACGGTGTCCGTTTTGGGCCCATAAGAACTTTTTGGAAATGTAGCGACCGTTTTGGATTGAACTCACCACTTCGTCGTGACGTATGGGGGAGTTCAACCATTTTTCGAAAGAATGAGCACTTGCATATTTGGAACGCTTGGATGGTCGGCGTACGAAGAATTGAGCGTAACTTTTGCACATGGTGTCCGTTTTGGGCCCATAAGTACTTTTTGGAAATGTAGCGAACGTTTTGGATTTAACCCACCCCTTCGTCGTCACGTAGGAGTGATTTTGGCCATTTTTCAAAGGAATGAACGCTTGTATATTGAGAACGCTTGGAGAGTCAGCGGACGAAGAATTGAGCGTAACTTTTGCTCACGGTGTCCGTTTTGGGCCCA
>NW_019233185.1:0-2554 GCF_002742605.1 Olea europaea var. sylvestris | reverse complement strand
TCGAGAAGTTACCACCACCTACCTCAGTGAAGGGTGTTCGCAGTTTTCTTGGGCACGCTGGATTCTATAGAAGGTTTATCAAGAATTTTTCAAAAATTACCAAACCTCTGTGTTGTTTACTGATGAAAGAGTCCACATTTGAGTTTACTGATAAGTGTCTGCAGGCCTTTAATACTTTGAAAGAAAAGTTAACTTCAGCACCTGTAATTATCACACCGGATTGGAATCTGCCATTTGAATTAATGTGTGACGCCAGTGATTATGCTGTGGGAGCCGTGTTGGGTCAACGAAGGAATAAAGTATTTCACGTGATCTACTATGCAAGTAAGACTTTGAACGATGCTCAGTTAAATTATGCCACTACAGAGAAAGAGCTTCTTGCTGTAGTCTATGCTTTTGACAAATTTCGATCATACCTTGTGGGGTCGAAGGTCATAGTCTACACAGATCATGCCGCCATCAGATACTTGATGGAGAAGAAGGATGCTAAGCCACACCTCATCCGTTGGATATTGCTACTTCAAGAGTTTGACCAGGAAATCAAGGATAAGAAAGGCAGTGAAAATGTGGTAGCGGACCACCTATCTCGGCTTGAGGACACAGAACAGGAAGAGACAGTGAAAATAAACGAGATCTTCCCAGATGAGCAGATCTTTGGTGTGATGGAAACACCCTGGTATGCAGACATAGTTAACTATTTAGCCAGGTCTATCATACCGCCAGATTACTCAAGTCACCAGAAGAAGAAATTCTTCGCGGAATTGAAGTATTACTTTTGGGAAGACCCCATTCTCTACAGGCGGGGGGCTGATCAAATCGTTCGGCGTTGTGTACCAGAGGAAGAGGTGCCTTTGATATTAGAGAACTGTCACTCATCTATATATGCAGGGCATTTTGGTGCTTCTAAGACAGCAGCGAAGATTCTCCAATCAGGTTTTTACTGGCCCACACTCTTTAAGGACGCATTTGAATTTGTAAAGAGGTGTGACCGATGTCAGCGCACGGGTAACATCTCTAGAAGAAATGAGATGCCGTTGAGTAATATATTGGAGGTGGAATTATTTGACGTCTGGGGGATTGATTTCATGGGGCCATTCCCACCATCTTTCTCAAATCAATACATTTTAGTGGCGGTGGACTATGTCTCGAAATGGGTTGAAGCGGTTGCATTGCCTACAAATGATGAGAAAGTGGTGATTTAGTTTGTGAAGAAGAATATTTTCACCCGGTTTGGGACACCTAGAGCCATAATCAGTGACGGGGGCACACATTTCTGCAATCGTCAGTTCGAGTAGTTGTTATCAAAATATGGCGTCAAGCACCGCATAGCCACCGCATATCATCCCCAAACCAGCGGACAGGTCAAAGTATCCAATAGGCAATTGAAGCGCATTCTGGAAGTCACAGTTAACTCATCACGAAAGGATTGGTCAAAGAAACTGGATGATGCCTTGTGGTCCTACAGGACTGCATTCAAGACTCCTATAGGAATGTCTCCATATCGACTGATTTTCGGGAAAGCATGCCATCTACCTCTCGAGATCGAACATCATGTTTACTGGGCGATGAAGAAGTTGAACTTGGATTTGAAGGCTGCAGGTGAAAAACGGATGTTACAACTGAATGAACTTGATGAACTCAGAATGGAAGCGTATGAGAACTCAAAGATCTACAAAGAGCGCACCAAGAAATGGCATGACATGCATATCCAGAGGCGTGACTTTCAAGTAGGGCAAAAAGTGTTACTGTATAACTCCAGGCTTAAGCTGTTTCCAGGAAAATTGAGATCGAGATGGTCAGGTCCATACACCATTACACAAGTATTTCCACATGGGGCAATTGAGATCACTCACGACAGCAAGGGGACATTCAAAGTCAATGGACAGCGGTTGAAGCATTACTGGGGTGGTGATTTCTCAAAGGACAAGTCTACCGTCCAACTTGGATAACCAGAATGACGCATTACAGTAAAGTCGAGCTATCGACTATAACATAGCGCTGAGTGGGAGGCAACCCACTGTATCATTTATTTTATTTGATTGCATTGCATTAGTTTAGGAATTTGTTTGATTTTAGTTTGTTTCTTAGGTCATCGATCATATTTTGCATGACAGCTTAGGCGTTACACGTTTAATGTTGCATGATCGGGTGCTAAATGAAGTGTTTGGGTGTTCGAGTGTGTGTCACGCATTTCGAGATGCGAAGATGTTCGTTTTGGTTAAGCTTTCAGAATGCGGGACAACAGTTATGAAAAATTGTTTTTGGTGTCAAGTTTTCGATGAGTTTATTTTTCTTTTCGAGTCAAAATTTTCAATTTTCAATTTTTCCAGCAATATAGCGAGGCGAGTCAAATCTTTTAAGTGAAAAATCGATTTTGGGGGAGTTTAAATTTTAAGTCAAAAAAAATTGACTAAAATGGCACTCTTTTTATTTATTTTATTTCTAAAAAAAAATAAAAAAATAAAAAAAATAAAAAAAATTTATGCGATCGCATAGACTTGGTGTCTATGCGACCGCATAGACACCAACCGAAACTCAAAAGGCCATTTTTCTT
>NW_019233184.1:0-2554 GCF_002742605.1 Olea europaea var. sylvestris | reverse complement strand
TCATTTTTCGCGACGGTGTTGGGATCGGCTAGAATTTGACCGATTGATGGAAATCAAAAATTTCGCCGGGGGCAATTTCGTCAGTTTTCGCGACGATGTCGAAATGGGGTCAAATTTGACCGATTGATGGGAAACAAAAATCGCGTCGGGTGCAATTTCTTCATTTTTCGCAACGGTGTTGGAATGAGTAAAAATTTGACAGATTGATCGGAAACAAAAATCGCGCCGGGGGCAATTTCGGAATTTTTCGAGACGGTGTCAGAATCGGCTAAAATTTGACAGATTAATCGGAAACAAAAATCGCGCCGGAGGCAATTTCGTCATTTTTCGCGACGGTGTTGGAATCATCTAAATTTTGACTGATTGATGGGAAACAAAAATCGCACCGGGAGCAATTTCGTCAGTTTTCACGACGGTGTCGGAATCGGCTAAAATTTGACTGATTAATGGGAAACAAAAATCGCGCCGGGGCGATTTCGTCATTTTTCGCGACGATGTTGAAATGGGCTCAAATTTGACCTATTTATTGGAAAAAAATCGCGCCGGGGTCCATTTCGTAATTTGTCATGACGGTTTTGGAATCGTCTAAAATTTGACTGATTGATGGGAAACAAAAATCGCGCCGGGGGCAATTTCGTCATTTTTCGCGACGGTGTCGGAATCGGCTAAAATTTGACTGATTTATGGGAAACAAAAATCGCGCCGGGGGCGATTTCGTCATTTTTCGCGACGGTGTCGAAATGGGCTCAAATTTGACCGATTGATCGGAAAAATATTCGAGCCGGGGACAATTTCCTCATTTTTCGCGACGGTGTTGGAATCGTCTAAAATTTGACTGATTGATGGGAAACAAAAATCGCGCCGGGGGCAATTTCGTCATTTTTCGCGACGGTGTCGGAATCGGCTAAAATTTGACTGATTCATGGGAAACAAAAATCGCGCCGGGGGCGATTTCGTAATTTTTCGCGACGGTGTCGAAATTGGCTCAAATTTGACAGATTGATCGGAAAAAAATCGTGCCGGGGTCCATTTCGTCATTTTTCATGACGGTTTTGGAATCGTCTAAAATTTTACTGATTGATGGGAAACGAAAATCGCGCCGAGGGCAATTTCGTCATTTTTCGCGACGGTGTTGGAATCGGTTAAAATTTGACTGATTTATGGGAAACAAAAATCGCGCCGGGGGCGATTTCCGAGCCGGGGGCAATTTCCTCATTTTTCGCGACGGTGTTGGAATCGTCTAAAATTTGACTGATTGATGGGAAACAAAAATCGCGCCGGGGGCAATTTCGTCATTTTTCGCGACGGTGTCGGAATCGGCTAAAATTTGACTGATTTATGGGAAACAAAAATCGCGCCGGGGGCGATTTCGTCATTTTTCGCGACGGTGTCGAAATGGGCTCAAATTTGACCGATTGATCGGAAAAATATTCGAGCCGGGGACAATTTCCTCATTTTTCGCGACGGTGTTGGAATCGTCTAAAATTTGACTGATTGATGGGAAACAAAAATCGCGCAGGGGGCAATTTCGTCATTTTTCGCGACGGTGTCGGAATCGGCTAAAATTTGACTGATTCATGGGAAACAAAAATCGCGCCGGGGGCGATTTCGTAATTTTTCGCGACGGTGTCGAAATTGGCTCAAATTTGACAGATTGATCGGAAAAAAATCGTGCCGGGGTCCATTTCGTCATTTTTCATGACGGTTTTGGAATCGTCTAAAATTTTACTGATTGATGGGAAACGAAAATCGCGCCGAGGGCAATTTCGTCATTTTTCGCGACGGTGTTGGAATCGGTTAAAATTTGACTGATTTATGGGAAACAAAAATCGCGCCGGGGGCGATTTCGTCATTCTTTGCGACGGTGTCGAAATGGGCTCAAATTTGACCGATTGATCGGAAAAATATTCGAGCCGGGGGCAATTTCCTCATTTTTCGGGACGGTGTTGGAATCGTCTAAAATTTGACTGATTGATGGGAAACAAAAATCGTGCCGTGGGCAATTTCGTCATTTTTCGCGACGGTGTTGGAATCGGCTAAAATTTGACTGATTGATGGGAAACAAAAATCGCGTCGGGGGTAATTTCGTCATTTTTCGCGACGGTCTCGGAATCGGTTAAAATTTGACTGATTTATGGGAAACAAAAATCGCGCCGGGGGCGATTTCGTAATTTTTCGCGACGGTGTCGAAATGGGCTCAAATTTGACGGATTGATCGGAAACAAAAATCGCGCCGGGGGCAATTTCGTCATTTTTCGCGACGGTGTTGGAATCGGCTAAAATTTGACTGATTGATGGGAAACAAAAATCGTGTCGTGGGCAATTTCGTCATTTTTTGCGACGGTGTCAGAATCGGCTAAAATTTGATTGATTCATGGGAAACAAAAATCGCGCCGGGGGCGATTTCGTAATTTTTCGCGACGGTGTCGAAATTGGCTCAAATTTGACGGATTTATCGGAAACAAAAATCGCGCCGGGGGCAATTTCGTCATTTTTCGCGACGATATCGAAATGGGCTCAAATTTGACCGATTGATGGGAAACAAAAATCGCGT
>NW_019233183.1:0-2555 GCF_002742605.1 Olea europaea var. sylvestris | reverse complement strand
CAAAAAATGGCCGAAATCTCTCATACGTCACAATGAAGTCTTAAGTTCAATCCAAAACGGTCGCTCCATTTCCAAAAAGTACTGATGGGCCCGAAACGGAGAACGTGTGCAAAAGTTACGCTCAATTCTCCGTACGCCGACTATCCAAGCGTTCCAAATATACAAGTGCTCATTCTTTTGAAAAGTCGCTAAAATCCCTCATACGTCGCGACGAAGTCTTAAGTTCAATCAAAAATGGTTGCTACATTTCCAAAAAGTACTTATGGGCTCGAAACGGACACCGTGTGCAAAAGTTACGCTCAATTCTCCGTACGCCGACTATCCAAGCGTTCCAAATATGCAAGTGCCCATTCTTTCGAAAAATGGCCGAAATCCATCGTACGTCACAATGAAGTCTTAAGTTAGATCCAAAACGGTCGCTACATTTCCAAAAAGTACTTATGGGCCCAAAACGGACACCGTGTACAAAATTTACGCTCAATTCTCCGTGCGACGACTATCCCAGCATTCCAAATATGCAAGTGCTCATTCTTTTGAAAAATCTCTAAAATCCCTCATACGTCACGACGAAGTCGTGAGTTCAATCCAAAACGGTCGCTACATTTCCAAAAAGTACTTATGGGCCCAAAACGGACACCGTATGCAAAATTTACGCTCAATTCTCCGTGCGACGACTATCCCAGCATTCTAAATATGCAAGTGCTCATTCTTTTGAAAAATCTCTGAAATCCCTCATACGTCACGACGAAGTCGTGAGTTCAATCCAAAACGGTCGCTCCATTTCCAAAAAGTACTTATGGGCCCAAAACGGACACCGTATGCAAAATTTACGCTCAATTCTCCGTGCGACGACTATCCCAGCATTCTAAATATGCAAGTGCTCATTCTTTTGAAAAATCTCTGAAATCCCTCATACGTCACGACGAAGTCTTAAGTTCAATCGAAAACGATCGCTACATTTCCAAAAAGTACTCATGGGCCCGAAACGGACACCGTGTACAAAAGTTACGCTCAATTCTCCGTACGCCGACTATCCAAGCGTTCGAAATATGCAAGTGCCCATTCTTTCGAAAAATGGCCGAAATCCCTCTTATGTCACGATGAAGTTGTGAGTTGAATCCAAAACGGTCGCTACATTTCCAAAAAGTACTTATGGGCCCGAAACGGACACCGTGTGCAAAAGTTACGCTCAATTCTCCGTACGCCGACTATCCAAGCGTTCGAAATATGCAAGTGCCCATTCTTTCGAAAAATGGCCGAAATCCCTCTTATGTCACGATGAAGTTGTGAGTTGAATCCAAAACGGTCGCTACATTTCCAAAAAGTACTTATGGGCCCAAAACGGACACCGTGTTCAAAAGTTACGCTCAATTCTCCGTACGCCGACTATCCAAGCGTTTCAAATATACAAGTGCTCATTCGTTTGAAAAGTCGTTAAAATCCCTCATACGTCATGACGAAGTCTTAAGTTCAATCAAAAACGATCACTACATTTCCAAAAAGTACTTATGGGCCCGAAACGGACACCGTGTGCAAAAGTTACGCTCAATTCTCCGTACGCCGACTATCCAAGCGTTCCAAATATGCAAGTGCCCATTCTTTCGAAAAATGGCCGAATTCTCTCATACGTCACAATGAAGTCTTAAGTTCAATCCAAAACGGTCGCTACATTTCCAAAAAGTACTTATGGGCCCGAAACGGACACCGTGTGCAAAAGTTACGCTCAATTCTCCGTACGACGACTATCCCAGCGTTACAAATATGCAAGTGCTCATTCTTTTGAAAAATCGCTAAAATCCCTCATATGTCACGACGAAGTTGTGAATTCAATCCAAAACGGTCGCTACATTTCCAAAAAGTACTTATGGGCACGAAACGGACACCGTGTGCAAAAGTTACGCTCAATTCTCCGTACGCCGACTATCCAAGCGTTCCAAATATGCAAGTGCTAATTCTTTTGAAAAATGGCCGAAATCCCTCATACGTCACAATGAAGTCTTAAGTTCAATCCAAAACGGTCGCTCCATTTCCAAAAAGTACTTTTGGGCCCAAAACGGACACCGTGTGCAAAAGTTACGCTCAATTCTCCGTACGCCGACTATCCAAGCGTTCCAAATATACAACTGCTCATTCTTTTGAAAAGTCACTAAAATCCCTCATACGTCACGACGAAGTCTTAAGTTCAATCAAAAACGATCGCTACATTTCCAAAAAGTACTCATGGGCCCGAAACGGACACCGTGTACAAAAGTTACGCTCAATTCTCCGTACGCCGACTATCTAAGCATTCCAAATATGCAAGTGCCCATTCTTTCGAAAAATGGTCGAAATCCCTCATATGTCACGACGAAGTCGTGAGTTCAATCCAAAACGATCGCTACATTTCCAAAAAGTACTTATGAGCCCGAAACGGACACCGTGTGCAAAAGTTACGCTCAATTCTCCGTACGTCGACAATCCAAGCGTTCCAAGTATGCAAGTGCCCATTCTTTCAAAAAATGGCCGAAATCCCTCATACGTCAATGAAGTCTTAAGTTCAATCCAAAACGGTCGCT
>NW_019233182.1:0-2555 GCF_002742605.1 Olea europaea var. sylvestris | reverse complement strand
TTAATTTTTGGATAATACCGCTTTCGCATTACAACAACCGGTATCAGAGCAATCTAAATTGTTCACGTGCCTCTTATTACTAAATCTTAATTGCATGTTCTAGTCAAGTGATAGCTAGGAATAATTTATTATATGTTGATTGAATGATTGGATTATTTTAACTATGAACCAATTGTTTGAGGCAAGTTCTTGATTGTAATTCATTATTTTGATTCCGTAACATGATAGGTGGATTATGACTCCATCATTTTGATTTAATTCTCTATACAATTAGATTCAAAAATTGTGAGCCTACGGGACATAGAAATTTATGTAATTTTTGTATTGTTGAAATTTATGTAATTGATTAAAGATTTAAGCTTGAATATATTGGTGGGCAGCATTTTGTTGCTGCCATTTGGTAGCAGCTTCTTTTAAGCGGCCGTCGTGCCGTAATGTCTTGCATTTGGGGTCGCAAATTGTCCGACTTTGATCTGGGTCTGTTTTTGTATTGACTAGATCAGATCTAGATACATCGGGTTCAAAATTAATTTATATTTTACATGTCTAGTGATAAAGTCCTTCGCAAATATTTGGAGGCTGCCATTGGGTCCTTGAAAATTTTGAGCTGGAGATTTAAATTAAATATTGGGTTTGGATCCAATTAGTTTTTTAATTTATTTCTTGAGTCTTTTTGGGCCACAAATAATTGTTAATTTATCACTTTGTGAATGTTTTAAATCATTGTTTGATATATTATCATTCTTGATATCATGACATATAAATTTATTGGTGACATCGCTCATGATACTATGAATAGGGTGCATATAATTGAACGCCAATTTTTCTTTGATTAATTTAATTTAGATTAAATTTTTACTGGAAGGAAAAATTCTTAATAATTAAACTCTATATTAATTTAATTAATGTGAACAGTTAATAATTATTTTGATTTTCCTTAATTAATTTAAATTAGATTAAATTTTTGTGAATTGACAAATCATAATAATTAGATTGTATATTAATTTGACTAATATAAACAGAATACAATTATTTAAATTTTCCTTGATCAATTTAATAAAAATTAAATTTTTATGGACCGAAAATTTGTAATAATTATACTGATTTAATTAATGTGAACAGTTGATAATTATTTATTATTAAAATCCGTCACTTTAAAATATTGAGTGGGAGCAAGTGTTTATTCAAATAAAAAACCAGGTCTCCTTCGGTTAATTCATACGCAGAGTAATGCAATGGATTCCCTGTAGGAGGGCCGTGTAGTTCAAGTTGCTTGATTGAATTCTTTCACGATATGATCATCTAGATAAGAATATAATTTATGATCATCCTATAGATGGAGAAATTATTTTCATGTATTTAGAGGTCTAAACAAAGGTTATATTCTCAAATCGAGATCATCTACGAACCTCCTATAGAGGCTCTCATTTATGATCTTGATGACAGAATAAATCGATACTAAACTTATATAGAAATTTGTTAACAAATATGGTTGGTCTAGTGGGAGGGTCCGAACTTGATCGGTGGACACAGTTACCTTTCCTATAGAGAGGCCTATTGCATCACAAGGATCGAGTAATCGTTGAATGGATCTACATGTGCATTCATGCATCAAATATTAAATTGTTATTTGCTGCTCAATTTTAATATACAAAGTATGATTATTTTTATGCAAACTATCACTTGGCCAATTTTTCTGTTATTCTGAAACAAAGCCAACTAATCGAGAAAAATTATATGGATTGAAAATGTAATTAGTCAATGTGAAAAAAATTAATTTTCTTAACGAAAGATAGAACTACTAAGACCATGTGACAAGTCCAAAAGATTGGGCATGTTGAGTGGGGAATTGCAGACAAGATGTTTAGCTGTTTCATTTTGTCTTTGATGTCAAACGTGTTACAACAAAGACTTGAAAGTCAGAGTACATCCCGTTACATACTAGAGACACTTTGGGGTATGTTCATCAAAGTAGGAAAGCTCGTTTGAAGTCATTTGTACCTTTTAGAACATCTGCGTGAAATCTAGAGTGCTTGTGAGGTTTTATAGTTTGGCATGATTGCATGCTTCAAACATGGCTAGGAATCTGGATGCAACCATCTATCAAGATTACTCAGTTTGACATGGTATTGGACTCTTTATCTGATAATTTTTCATATTTTACTATGGATTATCAATTACAAAAGATGAAGATACCATTGACTAAGTTTATAATAGAGTTGTAATGTAGAAAGTGGTCTTAATGAGACAATGGCGATGCTTATGCATCATTTGGTGGCTCTTCTAGTTTAAAGCCTAAAGTTGGATTTGGAAAGAGGAGGAGGAAAGCTATCAATAAGCATGAGAGCAACAAAAGATTAAAAGTAGATGGAAAGCCTTGAGGCAAGTATTCCAACTGCGATAAAAGAAGACACTAGAGAAAGACTGCCCAGATTCTCCAGCTAGAGAGCAAAGTGCAGGTGAGATTTTTCGTAATTGAGTATTGTTTAGTAGTTGATACTACAAATTCCTGAGTTGTAGATTTGGAACTAGCAATCTTATCTGCTTGTTGATGC
>NW_019233181.1:320077-323106 GCF_002742605.1 Olea europaea var. sylvestris | reverse complement strand
CATTTTACCTAGTAGAAACAAGCGTTTGAGAAATTTTGTGCCGAATTTGGGATGACAAATACGAAAACATTTGTTAGTAACATAGGATATAGATGGAACTCTACTTAATTATTATTAAAATCATGCGAAGGATTTGAACATTCAATAATTGAATTTTATAACAATAGACATGTTAGAAATGATGATGACACTATTTTAAATGAATTTGATTGGGTTTTAAATATTAAAATTAAAAAGTTTTGACATGACTCTACAAATAATTTACCTAGTACATGCTGTATGGTACTTGAATATCTTTATATAATTTCAAGGGCTTTTCATAAATATAAAAATAATCCCGATTTAAGTGAAATTATATATTCTATGGAATTAAATTTAGAAAATATTAGGAATATTTGCCCATGTTATTTTCTTTAGCATGTATCATGGACCCCCGAAAAAATTTATTAGGTACTAAATATGTAATGAATTAGATTTCAAAAGTTTTAATTTTTAATATACCTATCACTTATAGAAATTTAGAACAAAATTTATGTGAAATGTATGAATTATATGCAGAACAATTAGGTTCAAATATTAGTTGGGTACCCACATACTCCTCCTGCTAATATAGAAAAAAACAATGCTGATGTATTAAAATTATTTGAAGGCATTAATACGTATATGTATGATACAATATGTCTTCTAATAGTATTATGTCTACCGTATGTAATTAGATATCAGACACAAGTCCAAATACATTGCTTGCTGAATTACTTGATTACTTTAATCATTATATGCTCAATTTAAACAAGCTCAAAAAAACTAATTGAATTCTGACGAAAGTACAAATGACTATATAGCCAGTGCTTTCTACGATTGCGAAAGACCTACTAACACCTTCGACTAGCATTGTAACTTTGAAGTCTGCTTTTATCCTCAATCAGATGAAGATATTGATTACATGTCTTGGTTTCCTTATTCCAGTGTAGTTGGTTCGTGGATGTATATTATGGTTTGTACAAGATTAGATTTGGCACATGCAGTCAGTTCAGTTAGTAGGTACATGGAAAATCCTAGCAAAGAACATTGGAAAAGCAGTGTAATGGATATTCAAATACTTGAAGGGCTCTACTAATGATTGCTTACATTTTCATAGAAATACAGATGGAGTGATTGAGTATGTAGATTTAGATTATGCATGGGATTTTGATAAGAGTAAATCACTTGCGTTTATCCTTGGAGGCTGTGTTACTAGCTGGAAAGCTACTTTGCAAAATTTAGTATTTTTGTCTACTACAGAGAGAGAATACATGGCCATTAAGGAGGCATGCAAGGATGCTATGTGGTTGATAGGATTGATTGGTGAAATCAGTGAAAACTTACAGATTTCTACATTATATTGTGATAGTCAAGGTGTTATTTTTCTGATTAAGGATCAAATGTTCTATGAGAGGATTAAGCACATTATGTGATTGCTCATGAAGATACTGTAGTGAGCAATGTTGATATCAAGTATATTCCTATTGAGATGATGAAAAAATCACTCCCATAGCTAAGTTTGAGCATTGCTTGAATTTAGTGGGTGTTTGTCATTGATTTAGCATATTATGGTTTGTTTGGAAGAAGAAGAGTGATGTTTAGTTTGGAGATGTGTTTTGGAATTTTTCGTATTTGAATTTCGTTCAAGGTGGAGATTTGTTGTAATTTGACTCAAGTTTTAATGGATATTGGAGTTTTGGTTGAAGTGGTCTTGAAGAGTTCAAAATTATGGATAAAAAAGAAAAGTCATCGCATTGTCACTAGCTTGCTGCTAGCTGGCCACTCGAGCGTCACCTATTTTTTTTCTATAGAAAACTGTTACCCACTTGGTGCTCGAGCAATGGCTCTGTTGCCCTCCTATTGCTCAAGCGACAGGGTTATCCAAGCCAAGTCTGTTTGCGTTCTGACGTGTTTTTGAACTCCTATTCATCTATAACTTGACTTCTAGGGTTTCATATATATAAGTCATGGCTAGTATTGTTTGTATAATATTCATACAACATCTTGAGAGCTTTATATTTTAGTTGAGAGTATTGAAATCTTGTTGTAAATACAATTATTATTGATTATAGTGGATTCTTCCTCTTTTGCCTATGGTTTTTCTCATCTTGGGTTTCCACATAAATTTTGGTGTTCTTAATTTTTGTTCTCGTCTATTTCATTATTGTCATTATCTTGCGATCAATTTGTAACAATTATAGATTTGTAATCTCCTAAGCATTTCATCTTGTTGAAGACCCTAACATCAAATAATGGCTTGGTAACTTCAAAGTATACACCATAGAAATTTGTAGTCTTGGCTTAGGAAGAAGTCTTGTCCTTGAAAATGAAGATTCCTTTGGATACATGTTTTGATTGTTGATATTAAAGTCTTTGAATGATTTGTTAACTTATCAATGTACTTAGTACTATCCATGGCTGCTTATATAAACAAGTGAAGACTGTAGTATTTTTGCATCCCGAG
The DNA here is from genome assembly GCF_002742605.1 of Olea europaea var. sylvestris. Taxonomy (NCBI): domain Eukaryota; kingdom Viridiplantae; phylum Streptophyta; class Magnoliopsida; order Lamiales; family Oleaceae; genus Olea; species Olea europaea. The sequence continues at coordinate 320,621 of NW_019233181.1, read as the reverse complement.
AGAAGTGAGGAAAAATGTAAGAGTGAGATGTAGCTACTCTTGCAATAAAACAAAATTTCCTCCATAAAATTCAGATTTCTTAATATTATAGTTTCCGCACCCAACACATTATGTATTTTATAGTATTTTGGCTCATGATTACTCTCATAATCATCGTCATCCTCAAAATTTAATAATGTCTATCCATAGCCTAACTCTGGCATGTCAACCTCTTGGATTTGTTATTGTCAATTGATAGGTGAAAGATCAAAATCGGGGTACATACCAATTACCTAGTATAGACAAATAAAAAAAATAGAGATCGAAAGAAATAACTCTCACCAACAATCAACTCTTACAGTTGGTGGCTAAGGGTGAGTGTTGCTGAAATCTTGATTCGAGTTCAGAAAAACCAACCAAAACAAACATCACGAGAGGCCATGGCTCGACCCACAACATTGCACTTTTAGTTGTCTCTTTCCACCCACTCCAATGATTTCACAATTCACACAACCCCCATATGGCCTGCCCTTCTCACTCGGCTCCCTCTTTCTCACCTTTGCTC